>NC_056730.1:730498088-730585588 GCF_019279795.1 Protopterus annectens
ACCTACTCCCAGCTGATATTACATTGCTCTCCTCCGTAACCCAATTTAAAACCAGACAAACTATATCTGGCTCTAAACTGGATTTGCTACTGTAACAAGTCTATCTAACTCTTATCTTAAATGTTAATTACTAGTCAATTTACTGTAAATTTTTTTCTCCTGACTGTAACCTGGGGGAAACTCTTACCTGAGAATTTGCATTTACATTCTTTGTACATATCAAATCTGTAAATTTCTTCATTGTTTTAATGTTATTGTTTGTTTTGGAACTTTTCTCCCCGGGCCTCCGCTGAAAATGGACATGATTCCAGTCGGACTATCCCAGTCAACAAATGTAAAATAAAATAAATAAATACAAACTACCTGGTGATGGATACCTCTCTCAAGAATTTTGGATATGGGTGACGAGATGGATATAGGATGGAAATTGAATAGATCAAAAGAGTTGTCTCCTTTGTGGATGGGGGTGATGTGAGATTGTTTCTATATGATAGGTACTTGTGATTCAGATAAAGATCTATTTATAAGGATACTGATTGGGTAGGCAACTGAGTTAGCAGCCAGTTTGAGGTAGTATGGGGGGATATTGTCAGCTGAAGTAGAGCAGGGTTTTAGTTTTTATAGCAGTTTCTTAATGGTGTCAGTGGGTATGGGCTGAAATGAGAATGGGGTTTGTATGACATTTTGTTGAGTATGGGGGTTAGTAATGACAGGGTTAGATGTAGTTGATGGCCTGGGCTCGGTGTCTGAATACATTGAAGGGTGGGGGTTCCAGCATTAGGGGGTGTTAGTTAGTAGGTCTGAAATATATTTTATGAAGTGCTTATTAAAGTTTTCGGCTATTTGTGATGGAGAGGTATCAGGTGATGCAGCGTGCTCTCCATTTCTTCCAGGGTTAAGTAGAGAAGATATGGACCACCAAAATTTACTGGGGTTGATTTTATGCTGGAATTGAAGCAGGGAATAATATGACTTCTTGTCTCTGTTGATTAGTGTTGTCACTTTGTTATGTAGTGTTTTGAAATTAACATGATTGTGTTCATTTTTGTTTTGTTTCCAGGTTGACCAGGCTAGGTCCCTTTACTTCATCAGGTGTTTACATTCCTTAGAGAGCCATGGTGCTGAGTTCTTTTTGATTCTTTTCATACGAATGGGAGTGAGTGTATTAAGTATGTGAAGGAAGGTGTTATTAAAGTATAGTACAGCATCATTAAAGGGTATTTTTTAAATTTTTTTCCCTATATAGTATGAGCTACATGTTATACATATTGCCAGATATACAACGTTCTTAGTATTACAGTTCCCATATGCTTTTAATGTTATATTTCTATTACTAGCTAAGTGAATTAATTTATCCGTATTAATATACATGCAAAATTTACAATTTCCACATTTTTAATTTGTTAACTATTGAACCATATCTTAGGCTGCTCCATGTAGCATAAGATGTTCTTAAGGTTCTTATGTTTCTTATATGTGAAGTGAGGTTGTTCACTTATAATATTTTAAGTTCTGGTATGTCATGCAAAATATGCCAATGTCTAGAAATTATTCTTTTAACAGTGGATGTATTTTTATTATATGTTAATATACATCCTAACTCATCCAATCTTTGTTTGGTTGATATATCTAAGGTGTTCCTAGAACTGAAGGCTTTCCTAACTGTATGACATTGAGTATCACCATATATATGCATCACCTCATTATGATTTTATATCCTCGGTCAACAAAATCTTTCACAGATTTATTTGGTTAACCATATATGATTCAATAGTATTTAGTCTTGCATTGGTTCTTAGTCACAATCTTAAAGGTGTGGCCTGGGTGCATGCTGTATATAATGACTTGATCAATTATCTATTTGTGACATTAGAAGTAGGCTCATTGTTTACTGTGATCCCTATAGACTTTGGAATACAGTCAGTGAAGCAATTTTTACTAGAATATTCTGAATATGAACAAAGGTATATAGGAACACTTTGTGATTTGCTAAGTGTTATACTAAATAAAAATAAGTTATGTCTTACCATAATGTTCCATCTGTATTGTTGATCCTCATTCATTCATTACGTGTGGGTATCGGTTCCGACCTCGGAACCGAGCCGGCCATCTTCTAAGCTCGCGTCAGCTACAAACTCTCGAGCTAAAACTCTTACCCAGAATTCCCCTCTCCCTGTTACCTCAAATTGAGTTTGCAAGTCAAAAGAAGGTAGAGACTACTCTGGTCAAATGACCTAATAGAACCGGATGGTGAGATCCACTAGAAGCCACAGGAGGGGGAAAGAGGGAGGGTTGTAATGAAACGAGGATCAACAATACAAATGGAACGTTATGGGAAGACATAACTTCTTTATCTGATATTGTTAATCCTTGTTCATTCCTTACGTATGGGACAGAGTCCCCAGCTACCTTTATTCCTGGGAGGCTCTCATGGAAGGACATTCCTGAGCACCATAGAACCAAAAGATGTTCTTACCCTGGAGGCCAAATACAATTTGTAATGATTGATGAAGGTATGAGGATTATCCCAAGTTGCAGCTGCACAAATGTCATGTAAAGAAGCTCTGGCATGGAAGGCAGCAGAAGTTGCCACCGACCTTGTAGAATGAGCCTTTATGGTAGTAGGTAATGGAATATTACGTTGTCTATAAATGAAGGTCACACAGTCTTTCAACCATTTAGCCAATGTGACCTTAGCAACAGCACATCCTAATCTAGGTCCAGAATAGGCCAAAAATAACTGATCTGATTTACGAGAGGCCTTAATGCTGTTCAAGTAGAAGCAAATTTGCCTGTGAATATCTAGGGTATGTAGGCAATACTCTCCTTTGTTTGAATAGTTGGGGAAGAAAACTGGCAATTCAATGGTTTGATTAATGGACATTTCAGAGATCACTTTTGGCAGAAAGGAAAGATTAGTTCTCAATGACACTCTATCTCTAAGAAAAATCAAATATGGACTCTTGATGCATAAGGCTTGAAGCTCAGAAATATGTCTGGCAGAAGTAATGGCGACCAAAAACAAGGTTTTCCATGACAAGTATTTGAGGTTGCAAGAAGAAGCTGGTTCGAAAGGTGGCATTGTCAAAGCTTGTAGAACTAATGACAGGTCCCATGGTTGAGTAGGTTCTCTAAAAGGGGGTTTTAGATGATTCACACCTTTTATGAAAGTCTTGCATAATTTGTGTGACATAAGAGAGGAGTCTTGGACACCATCATGGAAATCAGACATTGCAGCCAAATGAACTCTAATGGTAGAGGCCGATAGACCAGATTGAAAAAGAGTGGCTAGATACTCCAATACTATCAACACTGGTGCTGAAAAAGGATCTACCTGCTTTTCTTTCAGCCAAAAAGTAAATCTTTTCCACTTGTTTAGATAAGTAATTCTGGTGGAAGAATTATGAGATGCAATAAGAATGTCACGTACTGGCAAAGAAAGATCATTCTGCCTGATAATCAAGGGAATTGGAGGAGCCAAGCTGTGAGCTTCAGGCTGTCCAAGTTGTGGTGAATCAGATTCTGCAGATGGGAAATCAAGACTGGGGTTGGATGGAGAATCCACGGTTGATCTAGCAGGTGAGGCCAAAGGAAGTGGAACCAAATCTTACGAGACCAAAATGCCACTATGAGGATCACTTTGCTCTTCAATCGGTGGGCTTTCTTCAGAAACTGGGGAATGAAGGGGAGAGGTGGAAATGCATAAAGTAGACCCAAGGGCCAATCATAGACTAGAGCATCCCTGGGTGACTGTCCTGGAGGGGGAATCAGGGCGAAATAGTTGCTGCATTTGTAGTTGGTCGGGGACACAAACAGGTCGCAGCAAGGAAGACCCCAGCGGTTGAAAATCTCTGCCGCTATCAAGGGATTCAGGGACTACCCGTGTGGTTGTAGAATACACCTGCTGAGTCTGTCTGCTATCATGTTGGAACTCCCAGGAATGTGCGTTGCTAGAAGAAAACGGTTGGTAGCCATCGCCCATTGCCATATCCTCATGGCCTCTCGACAGAGTGGGTAAGATTTGGTTCCGCCCTGTTTGTTGATGTACCAGACCACCGCCATGTTGTCTGATTGTACTGCAATAGTCCCAGATGGCAGCAGGGGATGGAATGCTTGCAACGCCAGAAGCACCGCCCTCAGCTCTAGAACATTTATATGCAGATGGGCCTCCATTTCAGACCAAGTACATTGGACTGTCTGTCCCTGACATAGCCCCCTCCACCCCATCAGGGAGGCGTCCATGGTCACTGTAGCCTTGGGTTGTTGGGGGGAGAAGGGGCGAGACCATTGTGATGGGTTGTGGGTCATCCACCAATTTAAATCCTGTTTGCACCTGTGAGTTACTCGAATCTTGGCTGAAAGAGGGTACTGAAAGGGATACCACTGGGTGAGCAGTAGCCATTGTAGAAGCCTCATATGAAACCTGGCCAGAGGGACAATAGTGATGGAGGCTGCCATGGAACCCAACAACTGCAGAACAGAATGAGCTGTGGATTTCCTCCCTTGAAAGGATTGGGATCAGTTGTTGCTTTATCCTTAGAATTCTGTGCTCTGGAATGGATGCTCTGCAATCCTTTGTATTGAAGATGACCCCTATGAATTCTGTGGACTGAGATGGGGTCAGATTGGATTTTTGCCAGTTTATGGTTATGCCTAGCCTTTCTGCAGAAAGGAGAGAGTATGCCAGGGCTTCTTCCAATAGATGTCTGGTGGGGGCGGAGATGAGCCAGTCGTCTATGTATGGAAACACCTGGAATCCTTGTAGTTGCAAGTGAGCTGTGACAACTGCCATGCACTTTGTGAACACGCTGGGGGTGGTAGAGAGTCTGAAGGGCAGTACTCTGAACTGGTAGTGAATGGCTCCCGCACGAAAGTGAAGGAATCTTATTGATGGCCTGTCCACTTTTATGTGGTAGTACGCATCTTGAAGATCTATCGAGCACATCCAATCGTCTTTTGCCAAAAGCAGAAGGATAGACTGTATTGTGACCATCTGGAATTTTTGTACTCTTACAAACTTGTTCAATACGCTGAGATCCAAAATTGGTCTCCAGTCCCCAGTTTTCTTTGGCACCAAAAATAGTCTTGAGTAGAATCCGGATCCTATCTGGTCTGGAGGGATTATTTAGATGACTCTTTTTCGTAGCAGCTTTGATATCTCTAATGCTGCTTCTTCCCTTTGACTGCGTGGAATGTCGGGTAAGTTTGTTGGGGGAGCAGGACAAAGATGAAAGGGAATATGATAACCTTTGGTTATTATCCTTTGTACCCAAGAATCGGTGGTGATGGTTAGCCAGGCAGAAGGGTGCAAAGAGAAACAACCCCCAACCACTTTCAGAGGAAAGCAGTTGGGCCACTCTTCAGGAACGCTGGTAGGATTGGCCAGAGAAAGAGTCCCTGGAACCCTGGTTACGTGGACCCCCTCTGCCCTGAAAAGGGTGTCTTCCCTGTGAGTTTCCCCCTCTGCCTCTAGGGGAGAACTCGGCCTGTGTGTCACAGAAAGGACCATGAGACTTTTTAGAATTTAGTATGACGAAAAAAATTGTACTTAGCTCAAGAGAAGTAGCTTGACATGACCGAATGGCAACACTGCAAACGAAATCTGAGGTAACAGGGAGAGGGGAATTCTGGGTAAGAGTATTAGCTTGAGAGTTTGTAGCTGACGCGAGCTTGGAAGATGGCTGGCTTTGTTCCGAGGTCAGAATCGATACCCATACATAAGGAATGAACCAGAATTAACAATATCAGATCAATATTTTCTTATTTCAGGAACAATTATATAAACAAATACATGTGGTGGCAATAGGTACACCAGTGGCGAATATGTTTGCCAACATTTTAATGTATATATGGGAGAGTCAGTTCATTCAGGCAGATAGTAACCCTTTTACACAATGTTTTAACTTACCATCATTTTGTGGACAACCTGTTTTTAATATGGAAAGGAGACCAATTAATGTTTGAGAAGTTTTATGAATAAATTTGGAACACCTACCATTTTTTAAAATTCAACATTACTATGTCATTTGATAAAATAGACTTTCTTGAAGTAACAATAATGAAAAATGAAGGCGGGACTTTGGAGACCACTCTATATAGGAAACCTATACAAAGGAATAGCCTATTACATAGAAATAGCATGCACCCAGGCCACACCTTTAAGAATGTCATTAAGAACCAATTCCTTAAATAGCAAGACTAAATACTATTGAATCAAATATGGTTAACCAAATAAATCTAACTGTGAAAGATTTTGTTGATCGCAGATATAATTATAATGAGGTGATGCATGTATATGGTGATACTCAATGTCATACAGTTAGGAAAGCTTTCAGTTCTAGGGACAACTTAGATATATCAACCAAACAAAGACTGGATGAGTTAATATGTATATTAACATATAATAAAAATACATCTGCTGTTAAAAGAATAATTTCTAGGCATTGGCATATTCTGCAGGACAAACCAGAACTTAAATATATTATAAGTGAACAACCTCTCTTCACATATAAGAAATATAAGAACCTTAAGAACATCTTATGCTACAAGGAGCAGCCTAAGATATGATTCAATAGTCAACAAATTAAAAAAGGCACATATAGATGTGGAAATTGTAAATTTTGCATGTATATTAATACGGATAAATCCAGTCACTTAG
The DNA here is from genome assembly GCF_019279795.1 of Protopterus annectens. Classification (NCBI taxonomy): domain Eukaryota; kingdom Metazoa; phylum Chordata; order Ceratodontiformes; family Protopteridae; genus Protopterus; species Protopterus annectens. Next base: position 730,504,747 of record NC_056730.1, read on the forward strand.
CTAGTAATAGAAATATAACATTAAAACTGTAATACTAAGAACCTTGTATATCTGGCAAAATGTATAACATGTGGTTCACACTATATAAGGAAAACCAACTAGAAATTAAAAGAATGCATTTGTAGCCATGTCTCAGAGATAAATATCAAGAAGAACACGAATGCTTTAAATAAACATATTCTACAAAATGGTGATAGCCATATGTTTAAATTTGCCATACTGGAAGTATGCATAGCAGAAATACGAGGTGGTGATGTGATATTGAAAACTGACCAAGCAGAAATGAAGTGGATAATTTGGCTGAATGCTCATATACTACCAGGTCTTAATGGCACTGTCCCTTTAAAACCTTTGCTAAAACACAAGCATAACTGTATCTGATTTACATATTTAATATGTCATGTGACTGTTTTTAAGCATATAAGCTACTTTAATCTTGTTCTTAGTGTTTAACGCCTGAGGAAGCCTCCAGGGAAAAGTTTTTAACTTGTGTTTGTATTGGAAATAAATATTTGTTGTGGTTCCAATTACTTTATTTGTTTTATTTCATTATTGTGAAGTCAACTGGATTTGCTGGTGGTTTATTCGCTTGTTTTGTGTGGAAGAAAAAAATTCTCACTTCCATGACTTCAAAATCAAGTTGCTCATTTTCATGCTGTTCAGTGGTATTTCTGGGCAATCTGGATAAAGTATCAGCAAGATAAAAAAGTTTGCCTTTTGTGTAAACAAGATTGAAATTATACTTTTGCAATTTCAACATCATGCATTCCAATCTGGCTGGAGCTGTATGCATAGGCTTTCTCAAAATAGTGACTAGAGGTTGGTGATCTGTTTCGATTTGAAATGAGCGGCCATAAATATAATCATGGAACGCTGAACATGCATAACACAGTTGCCAAGAGCTCTTTCTCTATCTGCGCATACTGCATCACAGTTTGGGTTAGAATTCTGAATGCATAGGCTACTGGTCTACCCTCTTGAAGAATGACTGTACCAAGACCAAATTTCAAAGTATCACAAGAAAGAGTTACAGGTTTGTGAACATCATAGTATCTGAGAGTTGGTGGACTGGCAATTATCTGTTTCAGGGCATTAAATGCTCTTTGGTGTTGTTTTAACCAAGACCAGGATACATCTTTGCATGTCAGCTTTCTGAGTGTTGCTGAAAGTTGGCTCAAGTCTGGAATGAACTTGTCTAGGTAGTTAACCATGCCAAGAAACCATAGTAGGGCTTGAACATTGTCTGGAGCTGGCATCTCAAGAATTGCTGTTTGCTTGAAAGGATCTGGTCATAACCTTGAACTGGTAAGCAAATGTAAGATCTCATAGCCTGAATTTGCACTTTTGATGATTCAGCTTAAGATTCACTTCACGTGCTCTTTCCAGAACTTTCTTGAAGTTTCTATCATGTTCGACTTCACCATTACCTCCTACAAGAATATCATCTACTATAATAGCACACTGATAACCAGAAAAAAATTGTTCCATCACACGCTGGAAGACTTCACTGGCAGAATTTATCCCAAATGGCATTTTCAAAAATCTGTTCCTGCTAAAAGGAGTAGTGAAAGTAGTTAGCAATGAAGATTTTCAGTCAAACAAAATTTGCTAAAATGAACTCTTTGCATCCAAAACAGAAAAAACAGTGGCACTTGGCATAAGAGAAGCGACTTCTTTGCACGCATTAAATGATGAAGTCTTTTCAGAGCTTTGTTTAAATCTCTTGGATCAATACATATTCTGATATCATCTGAGCTTTTCTAGTACTACCATGGAAGATGCCCATTCAGTTGGTTCATCAGCTGGACAAATCACGCCTTGCTGCACCATTTTATCTAGCTCAGCTTTGACTCTGTTCTGCATAGCTACTGGAACTTTCTCGGCTAGTCTGACAACTGGGCTGACCTCAGGGTCTAACTTCATGGAGTACACAGCTGGGAGTTTGCCTAGTTTGTTTTTGAAAAGATCAACACAGGTAGAGAAAATAGACTGGGCAAAATTAGAACAAAGGTCTTTCAAGCTTACATGGTGGACTTCCTTATTAAATGAAAGTAGTCCCATTTTCAAACTGTCTCTGAGACCTAATAATAACTGTATGTCCCTTTTAACTATGCAAAATTTCAAGTCATAGCTGTTCCCAGCAGAGTAACATGAAAGCACCACTGAGCCTTCAGTCTGAATTTCTTTGCCACCATAAGCAACAAGCTTCGCACACTTTGCCAAATCAGTCTTCTCACCAGCACATACTCTAGCAAATGTTTCTGCTGACATAACATTGCACTTTGAACCTGTGTCATCTTTGAGTTCTATGGGTCTTCCATTTATCCGAACAGCACAAAATACTTCATTCTTTGCCCACAAATCTACTGCATTGACTGGTTCATTAAGCAGAGGCACACCATCGACATAAAAAGTAGAGTTGCAGCTTTCTAATTGATCAACTTGTCTCTTTGAATGTTCTCTTTCAGTAAAAGAATGTGCCTGTTTTGATTTACAAAATCATTGGAAATTATTCCACTTTTTACATCTGTAGCATTGCTGACCAAAAGCTAAGCACTTTTTTCTTTTAAACACGATTACAACCACAATTACGACAGTTAACTATGAGGCTAGGTGAGGGAAGATGCTTTGAGTTTCTTGACTCACCCTTGTGCTTCACTGAGACTGTGCATGCTCTGAAATTTGCTAGAAAACTAAAGGGTTTACCAGAGAGTGTAACAGGACTCAGAGTTGCTGCTATGTGCTTGGGCCTATTTCTTTTAGCCACGTGCTGCATATTATTAACATTAGCACTAGAAGATACTAGAAGCATGCATTTCTCATTTGTAAGCATATTTGTGTGCTTTTCTGTGAGCTCATATATCTGAAAAATCTCAATGGCCTTATTCAAAGTTAAATCACTGTCACGAAGCAAAATCTTTCTCGCATCATCTTTAATACCACACACAAGTCTGTCTTTTTTCAACTCATCCCTTAAATCACCAAATCTGCACATTTTAGCCTTGTTTCTAAGTCAGTTATATATACTGCAAAAGTTTCACTAGGCTTTTGATCCCTTGTGTAAAATAAGTGCCTTTCAATTGTAATATTCCTTTGGGAGTTACACATTTCTCTAAATTTACATTTTAAGCACTCGGGGTCTTCCCTTCTTCAGCCAGTACCACTATATGACGGTTTTCCCCCTCTCCTGCAAACACAGCAGGTGCATACAGAAATGAGCACTCTCTTTCTATGGCTTCTGAAGCAACTAAATTAAGCAGAATAAATGCATTTTTACATGCATCTTTATCAGAAAATGCAGCTTGTATGAAAATATCTTACTCTTGCTCAAACACTCTCCAGTTCTCTGCAATATTATTGACAAATACAAGTGGAAATGGTATGCGAAAGCCTTCTGCCATGCCAACAAATTATAGTAAAACACAATGCAAATATAGCCCTTGTAATTATGTATGAACAGGCACACACACCAGGTACTTGTAATAACATTCAAATGCACAATAAACTTCTAAATACTGTAGTTTACGAAATATGAACTGAAATGTCTGTATTTTGCAAAATAACTGCACTGTAATACTGTACAGACTTGCAAACACCTTGTATACTTCAGATATCTGAAATAGCTTTAATTAATGTGAAAAAAGTAGCACACAGTGAAAACATGCAGTTGTTTTCCTTATTGTATACATGTTATGCAATTTGGAAGCTATTTCAAACATTTTCATAACTATTTCAAATATTTTTATCAATTTGTCGCAGTTTTGGACATTTTGTGCTTTGTTTTATATCTTTGAGTAAGAAATCATTTAAGCAAGTTTTAGTACCTGGGATTCATTTCTGGCCTGTTTTTATGAGTTGTACATGCAAGTAGGGATGATCCATTCCTCTATATTCCTCCAACATTAACTGAGTACCTCTTGGTCTTGATTCTGGATCCCATACTGACACCATGTCACTCGCCCTCTGTTATTATACAAGACAAACATTTGGGGTAGTTTGTTTATATGCTTTACTACATATAAACACATCAGGATGGATAGCAGCAACATAAAATATAAACAAACTGATTAACTGATAGACTAACACATACATGCATGCTTACATCTCAACAGCTTTCTAAAAAATGGCAGTCTAGCTTGCATGTGCTTAGTATTTATACACATGTGCAAGCCCATGGAAAGCTTCTTGAAGGTACATACACACTCTGATCTACACCCAGGGAGGCTAGATTCACTAAAGTGGAGTACTCTTTCCTCAAGTGGTATTCACTGTTACAGGAAAAAATGTGTCAGAACATCGAAAGGGGTCATTCCCCTACTCTTTGTCAAATAAGTAATAGGGAATCTTTAAAATCTACCAGACATGATCCCAAATGTATAGCTAGGATTCCATTTGAATGTTTCATCTGAAGGAATGCATTTTAGGAATGTGATACGGCTCCACATAATTGAAGAGTTAGTATTTGGGTAAGATTTTGTGTTCCTATGGGCGGAGAGAGACCTCTGGAGTCATAAAGAATGTCAAATCATGTAGGTCATCTTAGTGTTAAATGGTACAGCTTCACAATGGATCATACCATGCAGTAATGTGTGAATATCAGCATAGCAGAGGCCTGCACTGAACATAGGTTCATAGGAGGTTACTAGGCTAGCAGCCCTAGAGCCCTTACAAGCCTAGCCATGTTAATCCCGACTTGCAACTGTCCTTGGTGAGATGGACTTAATAAAAAGAGCGAGTCTATGATAAAACACCAACTACCCCTGTCCATGAGGGATATGGGTGCCACACCTGGGGTGAATTTACAGTCTCCCATCCATTTGTCCAGGTTGCACCTGAACAGGGTCAGTGAGGGGTTCTGATTCACTTGAATTGGAAAGCTATTCCAGAGTAGCAGAAATCTCTGGGAGATATATCTGTTTCTCCAGCATGTTCTGTTAATGTCACAGGCTAGGTTAAGATCTCTAGATTAAGTGACTCTTATGCCATTTGGCTTGCAGATGTGCAACATATTCATCAGGACTGGGTCAGAAACTGCCCTGTAGGCCAGGCACAAGTCGCCTCTCAGCAGCCTACATGATACAGATTACATTGACATGGCTTTTCATCTATCCATGTAAATCATGGTTTGGAGGCACTGTATTTTCTTGGTGAGAAACTTCTTTGGTTTCTCCAGCTGCTACAGGTGTCTGGTGAGATACATGAAGAAGTGAGCATTGTACTCTGTTAATGGTCTAATGAGGGTCAAGTACAGTGGAGTTATAACATCCTTAGACCTGGATGCGATTCCCTTACTTATGAGATGTGCAACGTAAAAGACTTTCCTTACCACTGTGGAAACCTGGGGGTTGAAATTCAGATTGCTATCTACCTGTGCTCCCAGATCTTACACCACTCGGGTTGCACTTAGGGGGGTGCTGTCACTCTTGTAATTAGCAGGGAATTCCACTTTGCCAGATGGGATAATAATGCACTTTCTGCATTTAGTTTTAGACCATGGCTTTGGCACCAGCCATTTGTCTGTGTTAGCCCCACCTGTAATAATTAACATCACTGGGAGACTCAATGATTGCACCCAATTTGCAATCATCAGCGAACTTGGTAAGCCAACAGCCATCTACTTTAGTCTGGACTTCCTAGAAATAGATTCCAAACAATAAAATGTTCAGCACAGATCCTTGTGGTACACCACTGGTGAAGGGTCTACTGGTAGAGGTGGAGTGACTAACTTTGACAGTATGTGTTCTGTCTGGGAACCAACTGGCTACCCATCTAGTGATGTAAGGATTATTTCCCAGCTGGGAGGGTTTCTCAATTATACCTGAGTGCGGGATTGTGTCAAAAGCCTAGGTTAGGACAAAATAAGCAGTATGCACTGTCTTACCCTCATGCAGGGCATTAGTGACTTTCTCAAAGAAGTCTACTAGGTTTAATAAGTTTATCTACCCTTAACAAAGCCAAACTGGGTTGGGTCTACAGTTTGAAAGTCATCTATGTCCTTGTTGACAAGGTCCATAATGATTCTTTCCATGGCCTTGCAGATGAGGCTGGTTAGATTTATGGGTCTACAGTTCCAAGGGTCAGCTGATGGTCTCTCTTTGTGCAAGGGGATTACTGTTGCTATTATCCCCTCTGCTGGAACAAAGCAAGTTCTCGGGCTACAGTTAAAGAGGAAGACAAGTGGGTCTGCTAGGTCCTGTTTCAGATTGCTTAATAAGCAACTTGGGATGTTATCTAGTCCCATTGAGGCCATGTTTTTGGCCTTGAAGAGCACAGATATGACTTGATCTCTAGAGATACTAGGTAGAGGATTGGTGTCTGGTATGCACTGGGATATGGCTGGTGGAGATAGGGGGGTGAAATTTGCCACAAATCTGTCAGCTAGTAGGTTGTCAATTTCCTCAGGAATAGTATGAGTAATACCATCTACTACCAGTTCAGCACATAGCTGGGCATTCACCTTTAGATTTCAGACGTAGTTAAAGAATGCCTTATGATTATCCTTAGCTAGGTAAGGTATTTTAGCTTTGTAATTAGATTTAGAGGACTTTACAAGATTTCTGGTTTGCTTGGTCAGGCTGTGGGGGGAAATTCTTCCTCTGCTGAGTCAGTTCCCTCTTGTTCTTAGACATCAGTTTCTTCCTTTTGTTATATAACTTGTTTATACATGAGGTCCACCAGGGTGGCTTGTTCTTTTGGGAGGACATAGTTTAATCTGTTCAGGTACAGCTGAGTCTATACAGTTGCTAAAGTGTTTATACAGGGCATTCATGTACACTTCTGCATAGAAGTCACTGTTGTCTGTGATTGTAGGGGGCGGGGGTATAAAACGTTTTATACCATCGCTTAGTAGGTTGTAGCTTGCTTTGGAAATTTGTTTAGTTTTTTTGCTCCTGTGGTGGTGACAGGTTCGAAAGTTACTTCAAATGAGACTACTTTATGGTCCAACCTTACCATGAAGGGCATCACATGGGGGGTGTAGTGATCCCCCCATGTTGGGGAGTACTATGTCTAGGGGGTGCAGACTATCCAGTGCATTTGTATTTACAAAGTCCAGGAACCTCTAGCTTAGCATGTTCATGCTCATGTACTTCACCCAGTCGATGGAAGGATAGTTGAAATGTCCCATGACTAAGGTGTTGGGATATATGGCAAGTGACTCCAGTAAGGCCAGGTAGGTGGTGTGCTTTTCTTAGTCCATGGTGGGGGACCTATAGCTAGCAATGATGTGACAGGGTATTTTGCCTATAGTTAATTGGACATGGAGTAGTTTGAGACAGTCATACAGTCTGACCAGTCTCAAGGTGCGCTTGGCTTTAATGAAGATGGATACATATCCATATTTGTTGAGGTCTGAACGTGTGGAAGGCATTGTAACCTTGCAAGGCCAGGGTGTTCTGTGGAGCTTTGAACCATGTCTCAGTGACTGCACAGACATCAGCATCTTATAAGGTGAGGAGTACTTCCAGGGAGTGCAGTTTCATGTTTAGACTATTAGCATTAAGCAGCAGAACCTTGTGTTTGTCTCAAGTGGATTTTGTTATGTCAGAAACATTGTTGTTTCACATTGTCTAAAAAAGGCACTATGAGGGAAGCAAGTGTATCTGAAAGCTTAGAGGAGAAAGGTGCAGACCATCTCTAGCAAAGCAATGTGGTCTGTCAGCCATGTCTTCCCAGGCTGACAGCTACTGAATCCCCCTGGACTGACACCACAAGCTAAGCCAATTGTTGAAGTTGATAAATTTTTGTTTATATTGTGGCATTATCCTGGGTGAAGGTATAATGTTGCTTAAGGCCACAGTCATACCTGCCTGGACACATAAACTGAGAGTTCAGTCATGTCTCTCTTCATATAGTCCAGAGAGGTACGTCTCATGTCATTCACTCCAACACACACTATGACAGAGTCATAATGGTACTTGTTGTTGAGTGACTTGAGTGCATGTGTGATTTGATGGATCCTGGCAACTGACAGGCAGCTGATCGCGACCTTTACCTCGTCCATCTTGGTAAGGGAGACATCTGTGTGTCTTACTATGGAGTTGCCTATGACGAAGACATTAGGTTCTGAGGTGTTTTGCCATAGGGGCTTATTGCTGAGACACTGGCGTGTGTGTTATTATGTGTAGTAGTTTCTATTTGCATAGCAGTGTGTGCAAGTGGTTTACGTTTGGGAGGTGTTTGATCTTTTGGTAGGCTTCTACTGAGTACCTCCATTTTATGTGTTGTGCCCTCATTTTGTGTGAGAAGTGAAGTGTGTGTGCTGACAACCTGTTTGATGCCCGGTTTGTTGTTACGCAAGTGAACTGATTACACTTTCATAGTGTAATTATATCTCTCACATAGGGTATTTGTTTGTTTTGGGAGTAAGTGGTTGTCAGTATACATGAGGCAGTTACTACATTGCCTCAGGATGCCAACATCAATCAGGCTGGGCGTTAAAATGATGGGAAACTGCCCATGCATTATAGGAGGTTTTTACTGTACGTACTATTAGAGGAGGGAGTGAGCTAGTTTGACCAGTTTTTATGCTAGGACTAACAAAGGTGCCTGCTCTATTGAAGGCTGACCAGGTACACCAGACCTGGACATGGAACAACACCAGAAGATATTAGATGCACTAATGTACAGGCAATGCATTCAAACATGTAACTATCCATGTCTCACTTTCAATACACACAAAATTTTTAAATTATACACAAGCATACACACACACACACACACACACACACACACACAGATCTACTTTACAAGCTCGAAGTTTCAAAACTTTGAATTGCAAATGGTCGAGACCATAAGATCAAAGTTTTGAAACTTCGGAATTGTAATAAAAAAAATAAAAATAAAAAAAAATTTTTTTATGTTTTTTGCAGGGGGCAAGTCCCCCTGCACCCCCCCCCAACACCCCCTGCTATATAAATATACTAACTCTGATATCTCGACAGTGAGGAAAAATGGTAAATTTCCTGTTCTGAGCTGTATGGCGATCTCCATTCAAAATGTTCAGTTTCAAAACTTCGATCTTATAGTCTTGACCATTTGCATTTTGAAGTTTTGAAACTTCACGCTTGTGAAGGGAACACACACACACTCACACACACAGACATACTTCTTACCTCTCCCTTAGTGTACATAATGTTGTTGGTGTATCTACCTATTTTTGTCTCTGTCCTTGCAAATCACGTACCCTTACAGTTAGCCCACAATGCCACCCTTACAGTTAGCCCACAATGCCACCCTTACAGCTAGCCCACAATGCCACCCTTACAGTTAGTCCACAATCCCAGACAATAGAGTTTCATGCTTACTGCCTCTCATAAAGTGCATCATGATGCTACACCTGATGTTCTATTAACTTTTTCAGTGAGTCCACGTAATAGTTTAAAAATTCTCTCTGGTGTCATTTGGTGTTCCTCCCCCATCCTTGCCAACTGTCCCTGATTTTACTGGATGCTCCTGCTGTTGCCTCTTATATGTGCCCTGTCTCCTCGTACCTCACAGACTGCTGCCATCAGTGAACAATGCCAAACATTAGAATTACTCATTTTTATTATGTAAAAATACCTCTTAAACTAACTCCTCATTTAGCATTGAGAGTTAAGGTTTCTGCTTGACAATATGCTTTCTGAGTCAGGGGTACATGGTTTGAAACTGTCCACTTCTTTCTTTAACTTTTTTAATTACAAAGATTTCAGGTAATATACTAGAAGCATCCCTGGTGTCTAGTGGTCACACAGAGAACTAACACTGCTAAAGAGGTGTGCCAAGGGTACAGGGTTTGAATAATTTCATGTAACTTTGTAGCATGATATAAGGAGTGTCCCTGATGCTTAATGTTCTTCATTGCCCCACGTCTTTTGTGTGGAAAAATGCAGTTCTATTATCTTTGTAAGTGCCTTTACAGCACACTAGGAAGAGGATCAGTGGTGTCTGCTGATCCCCAGCCTCATATCTTTCGTGCTGCAAAACATAGTTCTATTATTTTTTCAAGTGCCTTTATGGCACAATATAAAGAGCATCCCTAGTGTCTAGTGTTGTCAAGCCACCTGCATTCAATATGCTGACGACTCAACTTTAATCTGCACTGCAAAAAATGTTCCCTCCCTCCAGTCCCTCACCCAAACGGTTTTCCAAAATGTAGAAAAATGGTTTATGCAACAATGCCTCCTCCTTAATCCCAAAAAAACAAAACTACTTCTCTTTACTCCTACTCACAAATCTCCCACACCATTCTTCACTATATCCTCTAATAATGCTACCAATATTAACCCAGATATGACCACTCGCCTATTAGGTGTAACTATTGACAACCATCTTAATTTTGATGACCATATTAACACCACCATTAAAGCTGTTAACAAAATTGGTACTCTCTATAGAATTAAACCCTTCCTTACCCCATTAGCTAGAAAAAACATTGCCCAGACCCACCTTATCTCCACCCTTTTCTATGCCTCTGCTATATATACTAACTTATCTAAAAATAACATTACCAAACTCTCTACCTGTTACAATAGTATAGCTAGATTCAGTACTGCTACTCCCCTCAGAACTCACCACTGTCTTAACCTCAAACAACTAGATTGGTTAGAACTGAATAACCACCTACTCTATCAACAGTTACTTATCATTCATAAGACCCTTTTCTACCCTGATAATACCCCTAGCCTTACTAAATTGATTTCACCCTATAAAAACCTAGCTACTCTACGCTCTGCTAATAAACTCCTAGTATCCTTGACTAAATCTTACAATAAAGCTGGGGACTCACTATTTTCAAATACTGCAGGAAAAACCTGGAATCAACTCCCTCATGAAATATCTAACCAAAACTCTACCTCTCTTTTCAAAAAACATATCAAAGAACATCTTAAAACTCAGTGGCTTTGTCCTTGTGCTAACCCCGACTGAAATCGCTTCTCCGCTACTCCTAACTTTCCACCCCTCCCCTGACTATGCTTCTAAATAAGACTTTCAATTTTTGACATTTTACATCTTAGAAATAGGCTATACTATAAATTCTTTCTCTTATGCAATTCTATCTTTGTGTTTTGCATATCTGTTTTTGTTAGTCTAACTTTATATGATGCATATCCTTTAATTTTAGTCCTATATAATTGTCTGTTTTTGTTATTTGTTTTTAAACAAGGCTACCTTTGTACTTTGTACTTTTTTTATTCATATCGTTGTTTTGTTAATTCTTTTGTTTACTGCTAGTGTTGGAGCTTTTCTCCCCGGGCCTCTGCTGAAAACGGATGCATGTCCAGCTAGACTAGCCCGGTCAACAAATGTAAAATAAAATAAATAAATAAATAAAATAGTGTTACCCTCCCACACAATATTGTAGGATTTGCTAATTAGCCTAGGATAATGGAGGTGTAACAGCCCTTCTACCACCACTTCTCAGCCCGGCACTTGCTCAAAACTATAGCAAGCACTAATAAACCTTAGCACTAGACTTCCTATACTGTAGAGAAGGACAAGGCTCTCTATTCGACCTTACCAGCCAATCAGTAAAACAGCTCACTGTACCTATCCAGGCATGTCCAAAGGGCAGTTTCAGGTGTACTCTCCGGTCCAACTGGTGAATCTGGGCATTTTGAGGCAATGTTACAACTGCCTCATGTACACAGACAACCCTCTCCTCCTACCACCAAACCTAATACATGCGAGAGATGCAATTATACAGCCAAACTGGGGGCTAAGCTCTCTCAACCCAAGACTGGACCAGACAGTCAAGAGGAGAAGGGAATTACTTGTATCACACCACCAGTCTCACGCAGACCTATGAAACCAGCACCAGCAAAAAAAAAACACATAAATACAGGAAAACATACTCGGAGGCTCTAAATAAAAATCTGCAAAAGCAACAAAGACCTCCAAAGCAGACATCCAAGCAACCTCCACCCCCCCGAAACAAACCATGAAACACATACTTCAAAAAACCAGTGTGACATGCAATCACAGCTCTTAAAGCAATTTAACATACCCAACACACAAGTAATAGGTGACTCTATAGTCAGGCACACTGACGTCCCACTCACCAGGCTGAACAAGGAGAAGGTTACACACACACACACACACACACACACACACACACACACACACACACACACACACACACACACCCTTCCTTACCTAACACTCAAAGACTCACTCCCCATTCACATTCACCATTATTCACACACACACACACACACACACACACACACACACACACACACACACACACACACACACACACACAGCCTTCCATACCCAATCACAATCACAGACACAGTCACCCATTCACCATTATTCACACACACACACACACACACACACACACACACACACACACACACACACACACACACACACACACACACACACTTTCACTACCTATCTCCTAACTAACCCACTTACCTCTTGCCTAGTCTACACTACTCTGTTTCATATATTCTATTATTTTGGTTTGTGTGTGTTCATTGTGTATTTAATTGCATTCACTTAAAATCTACAAACACACACACACACACACACACATACACACACAGGTTACATTCCTTTACACTGCCAGTGAGCTTTTATCAACATGAAATGCATTGTGAAGCTTCACTGGTGATGTGTTTCACCGACATACAAAATGAAATAAAGTGATCATAAACGAAACAAATACATTTAATTTCCAGTCATCTAAAATAATGAGAAACTTTGCTTTTTACGTGGGGGGGGGGGGTTCCACCCCCACACTGTTGAATATTAAATATACTACTACTGCAGTCATACAACTACGAAGAAAGAAAACTCCAGAAATTATATTACAATCAAACTAATGCAGTATGACTGTAATATAATTCAACCACTGCAGCCACTGACGAAATTTATCGGAAATTGTGGCATGTGATGATTGTGTGCCAGGAACAAATCAGCTACAGCCAAATATATATATATATATATATATATATATATATATATATATATATATATATATATATATATATATATATATTTATTTTACATTTGTTAACCGGGAACATCCAACTGGACCAGGTCCATTTTCAGTGGAGGCCCAGGGAGAAAAGCTCCACAATTAAGAAGATTTTTTCTAATGAGAAATAATACAAACAGGTAACAGAGAAAACATATTTACAAGGCAGAGTTATTCATAACTTTAACAATAGTCAAACAGGCATTGTAGGACTAAGATGCAGTTTGAGTAATATTAACAAGGGTTCAGACAGATATATTAAGAAATTAGTTCACAAATATTTAACAAGTTTTTCACGACAAAAATTACAGAAAGTAGCACAAGGAACAGTTTGGGATATGATAAGAGTCAGTATTTCATTGTGCATAGATATAGTGTGAATTTTAGACTGGAGTAGTTTGGTAGGAGAGAAGTGAAAGGTATAGAGATTGTCAAGTGATACACGGGAAAATCCAAGTTGTCCTGAGATGAGATTTGAGTATTTTTTTTTGAAGTTTGTGTTTGTTGTTGTGGAGGTTATATTGGTGGGGAGATTGTTCCATTTTTTTAGCTATGATGTGGGAATAAAGGGCTTTTCCTGCAGTGTTGTTAGCAATAGTAACACTGAGGAGGGGTTTATTGGAAGAGCGTAGAGGGCGACTGGAAGAGTGGGAAGTTATTAGCTGACTGAGACTGAAGTTTTGTCTGGGTGGTTTCTGATGTTTAAGACGTAGGTGAGTTGTTGGTAAGATAGTAACTTGGGAAATTCAAGCCATTGAATTTCTTTTAGTACTTGGCAATGGTGAGTTTTAAAGGGGGAATTGTTGGCAAATTTAGCTATTCTGTTGTAGCATGACTCTAACTTATCCAGATCTGATTTTTTAGTGTGGGTTAGGATTGGTGCAACATAAGTAAGTGTTGATAGGAGGTGAGTTTATGCTTGAATGATACAGGTTTTTGCTGTGAGATAGTTTTTGTGCCTGTACAGGGTTCCCATTTTCTTATTAACTTTTTGAATGGTTTGTGCTATGTGAAGATCAAATGATAGGTTGTTGTCTACTTCAACTCCTAGGAGTTTTGTGTGAGTGGATGGAGAGATGATAGTGCCATTCCTAGATGACATAGAGGAAGTGGAGTGGGGGGGGGACTTTGTTTTATTAGGTGTGAACAGCAGAGGTTTGGTTTTGTTAGGATTAAGAATAAGTTGGATGTCAGTGATCCATGTTTCAATAGCGGAGAATGAGTCCTTGGCTAGTTGTTGTAGGGTATTAACAGATGGGGCTGCACAGATGAGTGTAGAATCATCTGCGTACTGAATTAGTGAGGCCTGCTTAGAGGAGGTATATAGATTGTTTGTGAAGATAGTGAAAAGTAGTGGGCCTAGTAGTGAGCCTTGAGGTACTCCTATAGAGTTAGGGAGAGGAGGGGATAGCTCATTGTGCCATTGTACAGATTGTTGTCTGTTTGATAGGTAGCTATTGAACCAGGAGATGGTAGAGGAAGTAAAGGATAGAGAATGAAGGGTGTCCAGTAGTTTAGGGTGTGAGACCATGCTGAAAGCTTTTGAGAGGTCTAAAAAGGTAGCAGATACATAGTTGTTGTTGTTTCTATGTTGATTAACCAGGTTGGTGAATGAGAGAAGAGCAGAAGTTGTACTATGGTGAGGGCGGAAACCGTGTTGGGTGGATGAGAGAAGCTTGTCTATGTATATGTATACCTATATTTATCCATCCATAATCACCCTCCTTTTTCACATGATTGCATGTGGGATCAGGGTATCACATCAACAGTAGGCATCATATAGAGCGTATGTACACATCTCCGGGTGGCTAGCCCTGCCATGGATGTTCTTCCATACCACATACACACAAGCACACTCACACCTATGGCCAATTTAGAATGTCTAATCCACCTACAGTAAACCTTTAGAATATGGAAGGAAATCAGGGCACAAAGGGAAAACCCATACAAACACAAGTAAAACATACAGACTGCACAGAAGGCACCCCAGTCATGACACAAACCAGAGAACCTCCTGCTGTAAAGCAATTACATTATCCACTGCGCCACTATGCTGCCGTTTGTGTGTGTGTGTATGGCTGTATGCAAACATACATATAGATATATATAAACACATGACTCTGCTTTCACTAAGCCAGTGGTCTCCTTTCATGGTAGTGTACATCACTCAAATTTCAATTATTGTATTACTAAACATAAAGAAAAATTATCCCTTCAGTCCTCTTTTTTTTTTTTTTTTTTTAATAACAGTAAATGAATAAGCAATAATCTCCTGCAGTACCTCAGGCCCCCAACCATATATAATTACTCATGTCAATTATTCATATCGTCTCCATTTTGTTATATCATATATTCCCTATCAGTGTATCTTGTGCCTATGCTCCTGTTAGCAAGCTGATCAAGTCTGATATTCAATACTGTAACGCCTTCCTTTCTTTCTATACAAAAGGCTAATAATTATGCATTAAATCCCATGCTGTCTTACATCATTCTCTAGAATATAAAGCAACTCAGAACAGACAGAATAAGAAATTACAACATTCAATCATCATTTTAATCCATGACCTCAGCCAGCACTTACCCTACTTTTTCCACATTGGTCTTCTTGAACCACATAGTGTCTCAAAATTGTTGTAGAATTACATAACTAATTTAAAACAAATGATACATAACTAATTTAAAACAAATTATATTACTTTACTTCCAACTGGCTCAACCATTCTAAGTCATTCAGTTATTTCAAATATCATTATTTTATAGCAGTAGCCAACTTTATTATCATCAAATCCATAATCGTTCCACCATATCATTTTGTCTGTCTTCAATTCCTTAGCAGTACCTGCCTACAGCCAACTACCCCAGAAATTCAAAAATGGTTACTGTAACTTGTAAGCTCTGCCATGAGCAGCAACCTCTTATGGTAACATTTTTGGATTCACAGACAAGCCCACTGCACTGATTTTCCATAGCCAGAATAATTACCATGCTATAAGATTGTGAGGCATTCTGGGGGAGTGGCTAATAGTAAGCCATGCTCTCAACCTAGAAACGTCTGTGGTAATTGATTTATGCTATCAAACTATTCGGGGAATCACTCGGCCTAATAAATTAGCAAGACTATCCATGAAAATTAACTCAGATGAAATTCTGCTGTTCCTCACTATTGTCAATGGGACAGGCCGCATTGCAGGTGAGTTTAGTGAAGTTCAGTGAAGACGTTGTGGAAGGGCTGTGTGAGTCTGTGAACATGTGTGGTAGTGCATGCATGTGTCTGCAGTGGTATGAATGGACTAGGATGTAGGATGACTCTGTGTGTGTGTGTGTGTCTGGTTGCAGGCAGGCAGGGCTTTAAGTCAACTGAGCTAGTTAAGCACAAGCATCTTACTACAATCACACTACCACTCAGTGACCGCTTCAGAGCTTCAGCTGTGATTACAAAAGCAATACCGGCATTTTAGCAAATTCAGATACTGCACTCCAGCACCATCAGCACCTTCCTTACTGAATCTAGTGGACTTCTTTTAAAAGATCACTAAGGAAAGGGATGAGGGGAAAACTGTGCATACTGCCTACTTAGATCTGGCTAAAGTATTTTATACAATACCCCACTCGGGCCCCTTTATAACATGCTGGATAGCTCACTGGCTCGCTGATACAACCCAGGAGGGTTAGAATCAGTGAGGCCATCTCCACAAAGAGGATGGTCACTAGTGAAATCCCCCAGGGCTCTGGGTTAGGCCCACTCCACTTTGGCATCTACTTCTCAGATGTCAAAGCTAATGTCAAAGGTCTCTGACTAACCAAATTTGCAGATGACTGCAAACAAGGAGCAGTCATTGAATCTCCCCAAGATGAGAACATTCTTCAGGAAGGTCTAATACAGACAAATAATTGATGCCAAAGTCATGGTTTAAAACTCAATACTCAGAAATGAATTATACTTCCTTTTGAGAAGTCTGCCACCATACATCATCAATGAAACACCCTTAACTATGTAAATTAATTAGAGTAATAATTAAAAATTGTCCCTGAATTTGGACATTTGTTCCTCAATTATTTTTGCATCTGTCCAGAATTCTTGAGAATACACATTGAATAGTATGTCACAAAATGCAGTATTAACATTCATAAACGAATGCTGGTACCATTCCTTTCAACTCTCCAGAATTTCACTGTATGGCCAAATTTCTGTCTCATATTTTTGGTTTGTTCCACATAAAATTTGTGATTTTCTGGCAAATCATCAAGGTTGAAAGGGGTGGAGCTGGGTGATGGGAGTCTTGTGGCTTGGGACACCAGAAACATGCCCCATATTGGGCCCCACAGTTGCTGAGACTGGTCCTGGTCACAATATGGGGGTTAGATGTGGGAATGGGAGTATGGATGCGTGCATGTTTGTGTGCGCATGAATGAATGTCTCAGTTTGTGGATGAGAGTATATTGGGGTGCTTGTGCCAACGCAATACCAGAGGTAATTACAGCAGGCGGTTTTAAGGGACTAATTAGTATATGCTTCTCCCCCAGAAATCCTCACTGGCATTCAGTAAGGTCACAGAGACAGCCCACTTTGATGATGCACGTCTTTGTGTGAATGGGAAATTTCTTTATTTTGCCCAACAATGGAAATGCAATAATGGTACATCAGGTGTAGGTATTGCCAGTCCAATGGGCAAGATGAAAGCATGGTTCAAACTGTGAAAAATATCTTAAAGAAGGTTGACTACACCAAGTCAGCAGACTGCTACTTCTCAATTACTGGTACCACAATACTCGACTATAGTCTCTACGGTTTTATCAGCACAAGTACTTATCAGTCAGTATCTCAAGTCACAATTACCCATCCCATTTTCTTTATTTGTACCACACAGTAAGCAAACCGCAGCCAGAACTGTTACAAAAGTAAAAGCGATAACTAAATCAAAAATTCTGCTATGGCTAATCAGCAAAGACTTTCTGGTTTAAAGAAAGGGAAACAAGTCAACTAAGGCAAACTCTGGAAAAATCTATTTTGGGTAACAAATTACAAGCAGGTATGCTAGGGCATTCTGACTCTCCTAGATCAATTATGTATAAGACACTGATATTATAATCTAATGCAGAAAATGAAGGCACATGATAAAACTGCCAGGTATATAGATGCAAACAGGTATTCCATAGTTATGATGAAATACTCCTTGTTGCATCTTACCCTGACTAGTCTAGGGATTCTGCATGCTTTTAGGATGAGGTACCTCAGTCCATCTCATAGTACTGCTAATGTGAAAGATAGTGATAAAACCAGTAAACATATTAAATCAGATAGTGACTATACACACTACAGACAGGTCAATTAATTAAGACACCACTCAGATTTCAGGACTGTATACAGCTGACTATGTTTTTGATATAAGACACTGCAACCTGATATCCTCTGGTAGGGGTTGTAACCTCAGTGAGGCATAAATTCAAATGACACAACCCAGAGCTGATACCCAGGATGCTGCATCAACAGCATTATAACCACATGTAATAGAGCATTTTGTCACCTGCCCACGTGTCTGGCTGAAGTATATACATTTTGGCCTCAGGTCCACATCAGACTTTCTCTCAGTTGATCAAGGACAGCAATTTGGTATTTTGCCATGTGTGGCTGATAGTTAATGGTCACAATGTTTTCCAAGTTTGGTCTTGCCCTATGCTTTCCTTGCTATTTGGGAAGGTAATGGGGGCAGGAACCAATCTGGACACACATCATCCATAAACTCAACAACTTGATACACCAAAGGATTCTTGTAAAGGTATTTATGGGACTCTTTCACCTTATCAAACCTGGCTGGTTACTTAGGAGTAGGGTTTGGAAACATCTGGTTCTTTGCAGGCAGGAAAGGAAGGCATCCTGCAGAGTCCCCCAAAACAGGAAAAATATCAACTCCTTTAGAGGTAGCCACGCCTGGTAGCTCAAAGTATCTGTTCTGTGACTCCGATGCCTCTTTTGCCTCCCATATGAAGTCCTCTTTCACGATACAGCTTCTCCACATGACAGTCCCTTTGTGGGAGAGACAAAGGAAAGACTTTTTCTGTATATGTATCATAGCCTAAGGGGAAGACAACTGGCAAGAATTATCCATATCTGCCCATCACTGACTGAGGAATTACTCCTTACTGTTTCACGCGAGTAGTTTCTCTTTATTTATTTATGTACTTACATTTTATTACCAGAGACGTACAATTAGGTCGATATACATTTCAGTGGAGGCCCAAGGAGAAAAGCTTCAAAGTATTACAAAAACATTTTAAGAACAATAATTTTACAATTTTCATAAATGATACCAAACCTCTACATTTTAAATAATTATACCAAATTAGATTATGTAACAACATTGGTTAAGATACATACAACTTTATGTGACACTGATTTAATATTTACAGAAATTTCAGCCAGTTTAGAGAAAGTAAAGGTAAGTTAGTATAATACAAATAGGAATTGCAATATGAAGTGAGAGAAAACAAATAGGGTTATAGTAAATTCAGATAGTGTCAGGTGAGGGAAACTGACTGAAGTCTGGAAGTGAGAGAAGAAGGGGGAGTAATGAGATGTAAGGTAAGAAAAGGTATTAGTTCATATTTAGGGGTATAGTTTATCCTGGGGTTGAGCAAGGACACAGCCAGATTTTGACTAGGATGTCTTTAAAATAGTTTTAGAGGAATGTAGAAAGGGTAATGACCTGATGGATATAAGTAAGGAGTTCAAACCCTTAGCAACATGGTATGTGTGCAGACCATGCCCAGCAGATTTGATAAGTTTGTGGTCACAGGGAAGTTTTTGGTTATTGGATCATAATGACTGAGTGGGAACAAAGCTGAGCAGAATGGTATTTAGTGCTGGACAAGCAGATGGAGACTGGATAATTTTATATGCAGTACGAAGCTATGTATATGTTAGTTGATGGAATAGTCCTAACCTATTTAGGCGTTTTTAGTGCAATACAGTGGTGGGTTCTGAAAGGGATATTTAGCACCTTTATTACAGTGTTGCTCAACTTTTGCTTTTAAAGCGGAAATGCTAAAAATATGCACTTGTTGCAAGAATGGATAATTTGAAGAAAAGGAAACAATTTTAAAGTGTAAATGCACTAAATGAAAGAAGATAGGTAGTAATGTTTCACTATTTAATAGCACAAAGGATAGAAGGACAGATTGAGAAATGCAATACTTAATTTGTTAGCTGCAGAAAAATGAAAAAAAAAAAAGATTAGTGATTTATAACAGGTGTTCTCTAGCCCCGAAGCAATAAATCAGTCTTTGAGTCTGATCAGAAAAGACTAGAAACTGCTGTTTTTACACAAAGCATCAGCTCTACGGCCTTAAGAAAATATGTTTACAGTTAATATGTTGATTACTTTGACAGGTAGGGAGAGAAGTGTGTGTTAAAGAAAATAAGTGATCAAGTTCATTGGGGCAATCTTACACAAAAAAATAAAAAGTAACACAAAAATGATCTAAGCAGGCAGTGAATGACAAGCTTATAACAGAACGGCAAAGAATATATATAAGTAGAATAATACATAAGTTTTACCAGACTACATTTTGACTTACTAGTCTCAAATGTTAAAGAGGTTTTAGACAGGAAGAAACAGGGCAAGATACTGACATATATTTGTAATAGCAATGCATATAACAATTTTACAAGAAATGCACCTGAATTATAAAGAACATTAATGTTTTGGAAACAAAAGGGGAAAGGAGGGTTTGTTTGCTGGAATAGAAGGACAATGTCTTAAGATTAACTAAAAGGGTATCAGAATAAAGACTGAGGAACAAATGAATGATAGGCAGTAAGGATTTATAGTGGTGACAGGCTGCTGTTAGGGCAAGAGAACTGTACTGTCTGCTGTATACATTTCACCAAAATCAATGAGACAAGGTATAAAGAGTATTATGGAAGAAGTTATAGCTTTTCATCAGTGGTGATACTGTCTGGAAACCGGTAGACCGGAGGGCTAAGATATCACAGAATACAGTTGAGAGCTGATACTTAGAAATATATGGATGCATTTGGGCTCACTGATATAATGAAAATAAGACAGAATGAAGTGGAATATACACACTTTTCAGTGAAATATGGTTCTTAGGGAAGATTAAAACCAAATAATTGTAGCAAACTGGTGAAAATAAAAACTAAAAACCACAAATTCACCAGTAGGACTAGTAGACAAGTTTATTTTTCAGGTTAAGCACTTTCATCAAAGTAAAATTGACTTCCTCAGAACAATATACAAACAGTCATGTGGATTTAAATATGTTACACTGTCACAGGATAGGTGAGGAATCCCACCAGTCAAACAAAAGATCTCTTGACTAAATTAATACCTTAAATGCATACACTATAAAATACATTTCTGTAAAGAAATTATATAAAATTAAACCCTTTCCGCTCTTTTAAAGCAGGCAAGATAGATATAAAATCATTTAATCCTGGACACAGATTAGCTGCCAAACGAAGCTGCCACATCAGTTCCCTCTTGTTTAAAGTGTTTTTCCAGTTGCCACCCCAGGGGTTTATTTCAATGGTATCTAATATCCCAAACTTAAATCCAGAGAAATTAACACATATTTTACTATGCCTAAATAAGGCATTGGTTTCTTTTGAATTCTTAATGTCATACAAGTGTTCATATATCCTGGACCTGAGAGCCCTCTCAGTTTTCCCAACATAAAACCCCGGGCAGGAATTACACTTTGCCAGATAAACTATTTTGCTAGTCTGACAGTTACCTTTTTTGAAAAACACTGTGTCCTGGTTGATATTATCAAGTTTCAAACTAGCAGCCGATAGTATATATCTACACTGTGTACAACAACCACAGGCTTTGGTGAATTCATTCATTTTTTCACTACTATTGTTTATGTTACCCTCCAAAGTAAGTTTCAAGTTGCGGCCCACTTTAGTACAAAAAATAGGCTGTTCACCCACTGCTTGTAAAATATTAGGGTCACCCCTAAAAATGTTCCAATTCTTACAAAGTATATTTCTGATGTCATTATAATGTGCACTATATTGCACCACACATGCCTGGGAGAAGTTATGGGTAGAACTCTCTGATGTTTCACAATTTTTGGTTTTAGAAAGACCTCTACCAGACATAGTGTGAACCATGAAACCAAATCTGGTGACACTCAGACCACACACTTATATAAGTTACATTTTATAAGTAAAAGTCTGTTGTGACAAGCACTCGCATTTTCAAACATTTCATCTGAAAAGGAAGTTGTTTAATGGCTGGGTATATAAAACTTTAAGTGAAATGTCATTAGATTTGAATCTAAGCAGCAAAGCACTTACAAAAAGAATGGGATAATTATAAATTAAAGATTAGTAATATTGTCACAATGAAATTGAGTAAGATATGGAATACTGGTCACAGTAAGCATTTAGAGGGCTTTAAAAACATAAAGGATTTACAGAAGCAAAAAAGAATAAGTAGAAGACAACAGGATAAAGTGTAACTGAAAGACGTTACAATGTCTATGCAACAGTATGAATGAACATAGATTGATGGTTTTAAAAGAACTATCACTTGACAACAACCACAGAGCAACCAAATTGTTGGCTCAATGTTTGAGGCAACAAAAGGTTGAAAGGATGACAGCCAACATCAGGAGTTATGAGAACGGGAATGTAGAAGTGGAATCAGGAAAAACTGCTAATATAATGGGAAATTACTACAGTTACCTACAAACACAGAGGTTGAAAGTGACATACAGGTAATGGTAACATATTTGGGGCAATTAGAGATTCTTCAGTTAACAGAAGTAGAAAAAAAAGAAGTTATGTACTCACCATAACGTTCCATCTGAGTAGATACTTAATTTGTCTGCAACCTGTGGGTAGTCAGATCCGACCTCGGATCCGAACCGGCAGCTTTCCAAGCTCCAAGATCCGAGCTCCTAGCTTTTCCCCCTACCCATAATCCCTTACTACCAACCACATTACCTCAGATCGGTTATTTTGCCCTATAGGCTAAAGACGGAGAAAAAATCTCCAAAGGAACAATACCTTACCGAGGTTCGGGGGATGGCAGGGGGGGGTCGGTTGCAGACAAATTAAGTATCTACTCAGATGGAACTTTATGGTGAGTACATAACTTCTTTATCTGAAGTAGTTACTTCATTTGATCTGCAACCTGTGGGACAGAGTCCCCAGCTTACCTAAAGACCCTGGGTGGTCCCTACGGAAGGATATTCCGAAGCACCGCGGAGCCAAAGGAAGCCCTACTTCTGGAGATCATGTCCAGTTTGTAATGAGAAATGAACGTATGGGAAGAGGACCAGGTAGCTGCTGAACAAATATCGTCTACCGGAACTCTAGACCAAAAAGCCGTCAAGGTAGCCACAGATCTAGTAGGATGCGCACGCACGCCAACCGGAGCTGGCTTCCCAGATGAAGTGTATCCCTGTCTAGTACACTGAGAGATCCAATTTGCCACTGTCACCTTAGAAATTGGTTTGCCCATGGCTGACTTAGCATAAGAAACAAACAACTGGTCTGACTTGCGAAAATCTTTAGTCCTATGCAAGTAAAAACGTAGTTGTCTGTGTACATCCAATTTGTGCAATGTGTATTCACCCTTGTTTTGGAAATTCGGGAAGAAAACAGGAAGATTAATAGACTGATTAATGTTAGCCTCTGTGGCTACCTTAGGCAGAAAGGAAGGATTAGTCCTGAGGGCCACTCTATCCTTGTGAAAAATAAGGTATGGATGCTTAATGCACAGAGCTTGTAATTCTGAGACTCATTTGGCTGAAGTAATAGCGACCAAAAAGGCCGTTTTCCAAGATAAGAATTTCAATGGCACTGAGGCCGCCGGCTCGAAAGGTGGTCTTGTTAATGCTTGTAAGATCAAGGTAAGATCCCATGGAGGAACTGCCGGCTTAATAGGGGGCTTTAAGAGAAACACACCTTTTAAGAAGGTCTTGCATATTTTTGCTGACGCCAAGGAATCTACGCCATCCCCCACGTGATAATGAGAGATGGCTGCTAGCTGGACCTTAACGGTGGACGCACTAGCTCCTTGTCTAAAAAGAAGGGACAGGAAGTCCAGGATAGTGGGAATAGGAACCGTAAAGGGATCCAATTCCTTCTCCTTTGCCCAGATGGAAAAGCGTTTCCATTTACTGTTGTAGAGCTTTCTGGTGGATGGCTTATGAGCTGCCACCAGAATGGCCTTAACAGGGGACGAGATACCGGGAGTCCTAGCCATTAATGGAACTGGATCAACCAAGCCGTGAGCCTGAGGTTGACCAGGTTCGGAGTGTGGCATCTCGTCGGATGCGAGATTAGGTCTGGTCTGGGGTCCAGAATCCATGGGGGAGCCACACTGTGAGACTGCAGAAAGGGGAACCAGATTTGTCGAGGCCAGAATGGGGCTATGAGAATCACTCTGCTCCCCAACCGACAGGATTTCTGGATGAATTTCATCATCAGAGGAAGAGGAGGATATGCATAAAAAAGACCGGGCAGCCAAGCATGAACCAGAGCGTCCCAGGGGGATTCCCCTCTGGGGGGAACTATCGCGAAGTAATCGCTGCATTTTATGTTTAGGGGAGAAGCGAAAAGGTTGCAGCGAGGTTGACCCCACTTGAGGAATATCTGCTTTGCGACAGAAGGATTCAGAGACCACTCGTAAGGGCTGAGGAATACCTGACTTAACTTGTCCGCTAATATGTTGGACCGTCCCGGAATGTGCGTTGCTATCAGAAAGCAGTTGGTGGAAATCGCCCATTCCCACACTCTCATGGCTTCTCGACACAGGGGGTAAGATCTGGCCCCTCCCTGTTTGTTTATATACCAGACAACGGACATGTTGTCCGTCTGGATTGCAATAGTCCCCAGAGGAAGAAGGTGATGAAGAGCTTGCAATGCCAAAAGCAATGCCCTCATCTCTAGGACGCTGATATGCAATGCAGTCTCTAGAGGAGTCCACGTGCCTTGGACGGACTTGCCCGCGTAATGCCCGCCCCACCCGAGGCAAGAAGCGTCCTTGGTCAACGTGGCTTTGACTGGGGGAATCACAAAGGGTCTCCCTTCTTTGAGTTCCTGAGCCTGTAACCACCAAAGAAGGGAGTGCCTGCATGCCCTGCTCAGGGGAATCGGCATGTCTAAGGGATGGACCGATAGTGACCATTGGACCTGGAGAGTCCACTGTAACACTCGCATTCGCAGACGGGCATGAAGAGAAAGGCCGATCACTGCTGACATAGACCCTAGCGCCCTCAGGACTAATTCTGCTGGAGGAGCGGGGCTCCGAAGAATGTCTAAGATTTGGAGAGACAAATTGTTCAGCCTGACCGATGTAAGAACCACTTTGGAGATCCGAGTATCCAACCTGGCCCCTATGAATTCTAGGGCTTGAGTGGGGCACAGGCAGGATTTCTTTAGATTCACTGAAATGCCCAAACAACGGGCCAGAGAGAGGGCGTAATCTCTCGCCACAACCAGTAGATGCCTGTTGGGGGCGGTGAGGAGCCAGTCGTCTACGTAAGAGAACACCTGAATGCCCTGGAGTCTCAGGTGGGCTGCAACCACTGCCATGACTTTGGTAAACACTCTGGGGGCTGAGGTTAGGCCAAATGGAAGAACCCTGAACTGATAATGACTGGCTCCTAGCCGGAAGCGGAGGAACCTCCTGGATCGTCTGTCCATTAGTATATGGTAGTACGCATCTTTGAGGTCTAACTAGCACATCCAGTCGTTCTCCCGCAGAAGGGGGAGAATAGATTGGAGGGTGACCATCCGGAACTTTTCCTTGGGTATGAACAGATTCAGGGACGAGAGGTCTAGGATGGGTCTGAGGTCCCCCGTTTTCTTTGGCACCAAGAAGAACCTGGAGTAATAACCCAATCCGGACTGATCTGGGGGGACGGGCTGGATGGCTCTTTTTCTTAGCAACTCTCAAATTTCCAGAGCTGCGGACTCCCTCTGATGGGGTGGAACATCGGGGAGACGTTTGGGTTTGGGGGGGGTGTGAACGGTATAGTGTAACCTCAGGATATAATCCAGAGCACCCATCGATCCTTTGTAATGGACTCCCAGTTTGGCAGGTGCTCCGATAATCGCCCCCCAACTGCCTCCAGAGAGGGACAGTCGGGCAAGCCCTCAGGGCTGTTGCGCGGGTCTGTCCGAGAAAGGTTCTCTAGACCCGAAGTTACGCGGCCCCCCTCTGCCTCTGGGCCGGCGTCCACCTTGTCCTCCTCTGCCTCTAGAGGACGAGTTGTCCGCAGCAGGACGGGATGGTTGAGATTTACGGAACCACAGCTTCTTTTGCCCCCCTCTGATTTCTGAAGAAGGATCTTTGGGGGCTAGAGAAGCGGACTCCGACGGCCGACAGCGTCTTCCCATCCTTTTCACTTTGGACTAGCGTGTCGCGAACTGCTGAGCCAAATAAGGCCGAACCGTAATAAGGGGTGTTCACGAAGGACGCCTTAAAGGGTTCCGTGAAGTCGCAAAGGCGGAGCCAGGAGTGACGTCGCAAGACCACTCCAGCCCCGCTAGCTCTAGTGGCTCCTTCCGTGGCATGGGAAAGAAGCCGCATAGATGTGTTTGATATGGACTTTAGAGTGGCCATTCGAGTCTCAAAAACCGTTTTGTCTGGGACCGACATGGACTCCGGAGGGGCTGCAGCGTATTCTTTAATTAAGTCACGCTGTAGCCTAATGGTGTGTGCCATGTAGTTCAGCGACCTTATGGCAAAGGTCGCTGAAGCAAACATCCGCTTCCCAATACGGTCCAACGCCCGGGACTCCTTGTCCGGCGGATGGACCGAAGAACTTTCCTGGGCAAGTTCTTTCCTAGTGGCCGCCGCCACCAACATAGCATCAACCGGCGTGCCTTTGGACCAAGAAGGTCTATCAGAGGGAGGGCTGAGTACCTTGTCTGGGCGTCTAGGGATAGGTTCCATGGTGTCGGGGTCTTTCCAAACCCTGGTGGTAATTAGATCCACCAAGGGGTCGGCTGGGGGGGACACCCAGGAGGTAGATGGGCCTGCCTCAAAGGCCTCCAGAAATACAGACTCATCCAGGGAGGGCTTTTGGGCAGACCACCCCCCTCTTATACGCAACATTTCCATGATGTCTCCGAAGGAGACATCTTCAGGGGGTGACCTTGGGGAGCCCTCCGTATCATCCAAATCTGTATCCGTGGTAATGGACTCGGGGGAGTCCAGGTGCCTCCTTTTGCACTGATGCTTCCGAGGCGCCTCTTCGGCGGGACTGTCCGAAGAGGGCTCGTCCGCAGGGTGGTGTTCCTCCATAGGAACCAACTGGAGGGTTTGGGCAGGCTGTCCAGATGGACGGATGATCGAAGGCAGACCCCGATACAGTGGGGGCACAGGTGGATCTGAAGGCCCGGTCGGGGACCTGGATGACCTCGACAGTACCCTCTCCGCTACCTCAAAAGCCGAGGGAGATTCACTGTCCCCAGCCTGAGAAAGTAACCTCCCTGGCTCCGAGGATGGGATCGGGGTCGGAGCCGAAGCAGTCGGACCCGAGGTAGTGGTGTGCTCTGACCCAATCAGCGCCGAAGACACAACCACCCCCTCGGATCCGATGCACAAACCTCAGCCCCGAGAGCTTGGATCCGACAAGCTCGAAGGTATAGTCGGCGTCGAAGACACAATCGCTATCGGCGCCGACGTATCCTCGGGTCCGAAAGGGCCTGGATTCAACAACTCCGAGACCCGAAAACGGGTCGGAGAAGGAGCGATTGGGGCAAAAATGGGGGCTGCACTCCCTCCCAAAGGGGGGGAGGCAAGAGCATCCCCATCTGCATCTGGGTCTGCAGAAATCTTTGCATCACCCGATCCATGTCTGCTTCGGAGATGCTCCGTGTAGACAGCGAAGAGGTAGTCGAAGCGGGCCGGGAGGGCTGCCTCGAAGACCTCGAGGGAGACCTATCCTCCTCCTCTGGCTCCGGAGAAAAAGAAGGTGAACGGAGCCGAGAGGACGGGGATCCGGAGACCCTCACTGGGGACTTCAAAATTTTCTCAGGTGGAGCCGAGGGATGAGACTCGGCCCGCCTTTTTGATCTGTGACCCTCTCTGTCCTTGTGCCTCTTCTCCCTGTGGGAAGAAGCACTAGACTCCACAGAGCTGGTACCTGATAAGGGAGGTTGAGTCCCGGGTACAGCTAAGGGAGTAGCCGGCGCCGAAGCTACAGGAGTAGCTTGAACCCAGCTGGGAGAGGAAGAAGCTGATTCCTGGGGGAGTTTTCCCGCCAGGATTAGCTTGTTCTTCCTGTCCCTGAGTGCCCGGGGGTTGAAGGCCGCACATATCTGGCAG
Source organism: Protopterus annectens (assembly GCF_019279795.1). NCBI lineage: Eukaryota > Metazoa > Chordata > Ceratodontiformes > Protopteridae > Protopterus > Protopterus annectens. Next base: position 730,533,028 of record NC_056730.1, read on the forward strand.
GCCTTCGATAGATGGGCTGCCCCCAGGCACAAAACGCACTGAGTGTGGCCATCAGCTGGGGAAAGCTTGTGGCCACACTCAGTACATTTTGAAAATATAGATAAACACGTTTATATTCAGTACATTTTGAAAATATGGCCTTAGAAACTTCAGCCATAAAGCTCTCTCACACACACACCCAAACACTAAGGGGGGGAGGGGGAGAGATAAAGTTAAACTAAGGGAAGATTATTTATTTATTTTTTTTTTAAAGGGTTTTAAGGGTTTTAAAACACACACACACACAAGATTAAACAACAAAAAAGGTCTATAATTAGAACAATCTCACCAGGCCAGGAGCTCTACACTATGAAGCAACTGTCTTTAGCCGCAGCAAAAAGCGATCTGGGGTAATGTGGTTGGTAGTAAGGGATTATGGGTAGGGGGAGGAGCTAGGAGCTCGGATCTTGGAGCTTGGAAAGCTGCCGGTTCGGATCCGACTACCCACAGGTTGCAGATCAAATGAAGTAACTACTTCAGATCTGGTATTAACATCAAAGCTAAAGGGAAATGAAATTAAGGAAACAAAATGCAGGGGAAACTCGTGGAAGTGATGGAGTTCTAACAGAAGTGTGGACAAATAAGGAATAGGACATAAAAATAAGTTTGGCCAGTACTTTTTATTTGCCTGGGGGAATGTACCCTTGCCTTGAAAAGAAGCAGTAGTGGTAGTTATACCAAAGGAATGAACATTTCCACTTGAACATACAGCTGAATCCAACTCACAATGCTTAGTAAAGGCATGGGTATGGATAAAGTCTCAACCACACAAATGTGTCTAAAAATGTTAGGAAGCATACTTTGAACATTGCCTAAGCATTAGAAGACTATGGTGTGGGAACATCAGGAAGCATCCTTCCACATTTGTTGGCAAAAGACAATGGAAATGGTAACCCAAATGGACAGACATTGTGAAGTGATCGTCAATCTCTCACTGCTCTCAGTGATGGACAAAAGTAAATACTTGCTTTTGTAACATACAGAAATAAAGTCCTGATGATGGCTGAAATGACAGTGTTTAATTAGCAGCCTGGGTAGTGGAGAAGTTGGTCAGAGAGGGTGGGAGTGAACTGCCAACATCAGTTACCCATTCAAGAGGAAAATAGGTGTTGCATCTCACTGCACCACCGGCATCATGTGGAGACCATGTGCAAAAACATGCAGCACATAGAATAAGGTGTATCCTGTTCTGCCAAGTAGAGGCTACAGCTGTAGCCAGATTTCAGTGTGTGCACGGCATCACTGGGCTGGCACTACAGTCCTTAATTTAGTGGCCTAAGCTTTAGGTGTCCAAAGTGGAGTGGCAGTAGGCACCAAGCAAATACCTCCTAATCTCTGCAAGATGATGGCCGTGAGCTCCTACTCTCAAAACCTTCACATAGTACCTTTGAATACAGAACAGAATGGGAATAAACGGCCTAAAGGAGCATGAGGACTTAAGCGTCAAGGCAATAGGATGAGAAAAAAAAAAGAATAAATAAAAAAAGACACAAATAACTTAACATCCTTCCTTAAGGGTGCCATTCTGGTGGCATAATAGCTCAACTTTCTGGCAGTTTAGTACAGAAATGTAAAGATAAATGCAGTGAGTTGTTGACAGTTTTCACCCTACAGTCATGGGTTTCATTTCCTCCATCACCATTTGCATATTTTGTGAATCTCTCCAAGTCACTCACCCAGGCAGTTCTCATGGGTTACTCTGAAAAGAAAGTACAATTGTGTAACAACTTACCATAACAGTAAATGTCTGAATCCCCATTGTTGCAGTATTACTAACAGATGGGATATCCTGCCAAGGATAGCTATAAGTCCAGCAAACATTCCAAAACTGGGCACCTTCCTCTCGCTCCATAAATCCCATGTATGACTACATCCCAAAGGAGGAAAGATATACATAAGGGATGAACAGACACATTTTCTCAGGATTTTATTACCCAAGACCAAAGAGTTGAAGCAGAAGTAGTGGCAACTATATACATATGTACAAGTCAAAAAGGAGAGAAGGAAAAAATAAGAATCCACTTTGGCCCAAAGATGAACAATGGGGGAGAGGATGGTGGGTTGTAATAGTGTAACAGTGATCAGTTGGATATGTACTGTTATGATAAGTTTTTAAACAACCGTACTATGTCTTCCTTTGATCAGTGTTGGCAGTATCACTAACAGATGACAGATTCCCAAAACTATCTATGGAAAAAGGGCAGAGGAAAACTGAGCTGAATTATGGCCTATTAGACCCTGAAGGACAAACCTAGTAAACCATGCTCTACTCCTAGCAGCACATTGATTTTTAATGTTTAGAGAAAGTGTGAACAGAAGACCAGGTTGCTGCTTCAAGGACAGACTTGGAATTCATAACCTTGAGGAAAGCACTAGTAGACGCTGCAGTTCTAATGGAATGTGCTTTTAATTAATCTTCTAGTTTCTTGCCATGGACTTCCATTTAGAAATATCTGCATGGAAAAAGGGGATCCCAAGCTCTTGTTCTGGAAAGATACAAAAAGCTAATCGCTTTTTTCTGACAGCTTTTGATTTTATCTAAATAAAAGCTGAGCAGTCTATGTACATCTACGGAATATTTCCCTTATTCTGAGGAGATGGAAGAAAGCAAGCAAGATAATGGTCTGATTCAAAGAGACCTCGCTGGCCATCTTAAACACAGAGGAAGGTTTACTTCTAACAGTAATGCCATGCTTATGGAAAATAAGAAAGGGTAGAATGACCAACAATGCTTACAGCTCTGACGCCCTTTTAGCAGAAGTCAAAGCCATTAGCAACACAATTTTCCAAGTAGAGAATTTTAGGGGTAAAGATGCAGCAGACACAAAAGGAAAAAGGGTATTTTTTTTTCCAGGAAAGAGTTTGGATCCCAAAAAGGGGGATCATTCTCCTTGGTGATCTGATATGTAGGTCATATTTCAAAAACTGTTTGACCTCAAAATGAGCAAGAAAATGGTGGATCCACAAGCAGGCAGAGACAGCTGACAAATGTGATTTAATAGAAGAGAATGCCAGTCCAGCTTTGAGCAGCTCTAAGAAGTTATGGAAAGACAATTAGAAATACCCAGATGATAAGGGCCCTGAATCTTTTTATGGCACCATAATGAAAACCTTTTTCATTTAGAAACATAATATTTCCTAATATTTGATTTTCTACATTGCGTGAAACCTTAAGCATGTCCACAGTAAAGTGGTGCCTGAAAAGAATTAAAATTATATCACCCAAAGAGTCAGATGTAAGGTCCATAGAGTGAGGTGAATTAGACAGTCTTTGTTCTGTGTCAGCAAGTCCAACCTATGAGGTAGCTTGTGATGATTACCCCTGGCCAAATGAAAGGGGTGGGAAACTAGTGCTGTCTGGCTCAGAAGGGAGTCACTTGAAAGTTGTTTGGCTTGTACTTCTTGATTTTGAGAAGGATTTTGGGAATCATAGGAAGTGGTCAGTATGCATAAAGGAACCACCCTTTCCATGAAAATGACATGGGTTCCTTTTTCTAAGCCTGAAGACATCCCACTCTGGAGCAGAACAGTCTGAGCTGTCTGTTGAATACAGATACAAAAAGACCTACTTGGGCAGAACTTCACTGATGAACAATAGTCCTCTCTGCTCAGCATCCAGTCATGAGGGTCTGCTCTGGATCTGCTCAAAAATCTGCTACCGTAATTTCTTTTTGATGGGATATACATAGATTGAAGGGATATGTGTTGAACTGCTGTTCCATGCAATCAGGGCTAGTCTGCAGAGGCGGTAGGATTTGATGCCATCCCCGCTTGTTTATTTACCACATTACTGTTGTGGTGTCTGTGTAAATCAAAAAGAGAACCTGGAGTCCAGAGGTAATGCAGGGACTGAAGAGCTTTATGTTTATGCAGTCCTTTCCTTCTCTTCTGGTGACCAAACTCCACTGGACCCTGAAGATCTTGGAATAAATTCCTAATGCAGATCTGAAACTTCTGTAAATAGGCATTGGCAAGGAAAAGGAATCAGAAAAAGCACTCCTGGGTTGAGTGAAATCTATCTGAGCACCAAAGAAATGATGAAAGACAAGAGAAGAATTAAGGTTAATGAATGGCAGTGCTAAGTCCAAACTGATTTAAGATACTGCTGTTTCTTCCTCGTGTTGTGTTTAGCATAAAGTACCATAGTTATTGTTGATGCCAAGATTCCCGGGACTCTCACAATCTCTCTCTTGCTGAGTTCTCCTTCAAAGAAGGAAGGTTTTGAAAGTAATCAAAGAAAAAAATGTCTGCAGGAAGGATTGCTGTCACTGACACACTACTGAGTCCGCATCTTAGTAAAATCAGATTTTGGTTTGGACTTAAGGAAGCCATTTTCAGGTTCATAGTAAATCCCAGACTGTTCAAAAGTTCCATTACAAAATGCAAGTCCCTTAGTGGAATCTTTTGGGAAGAAGCATGAATCAGGCGAGTGTCCAGATATGGAAGAGCAAGAGAGAGATTTTGATAGAATTCCTCAAAGTCTGTAAAAGTCAATGATAGATGCTAGGCACTTTGTGAATCCACTTGGGACAGTTGAAAGACCAAAGGGTACAGGAGAAAAGTGAAAGTGACATGAAAAGTCACAGATCCTTAGGAGTTTTCTGAATGTTAGATGAATAGGGGTACACAGTTAAGCCTCCTGTAAATCCAATGTCACCAAAAAGGCTTGGGAGAAGGATAACTGGAAGTAAGGACTGCAGGGTCAATATCTTGAAACTTGGAATTCTGAGGAAGGTGTTGATAGAAGAAAGATCCAAAATAGGTTTACAGTTGCCTTCCTTTCAGCAAACTAGAAACATTCTTGAAAAAATTCTCCTCTTAATAGATGAGCAGGCACAAATTCTATTGTCCCTTAAGTAAAGTTACCTTGAAGAAGGCAAGGGAGAGGCAAATCTGGCTTTAAGAAAGCTGGAGGCAATCTGGGAGATAAGGAGGAACAAGACATTTCATAACCATTTTGGATGATGGACAGGACCCATTTGTCTGATGTTGTGGATTGCCAAGTTGGGAATGACAGAGTTAGATTTCGAGACAGAGGAACCTGTGAATGACTGAGGTGGAAGGGATTTAAAGGTTGATAATCATAAGAAGGATGGTGTGTCAGGAATGGAGGGTTTAGAACCCTTAGAGTCCTGACAAGACTTGTCCCGAAATCTTCTTTTATTTTTTTTTTCACTCTTCTGAGATTTTTTTAGCTTCTTGCAAACAAAGGTACTAGCCTTAGTAGGGTAGTTTCTCTGGAACTTAGGAACAGGTAAAAGGAAGATTTGATTAAAATCTTGCATGACCTTACCTTTCTTCTGTAGAGTCTTGAAAGGTTTTACAACAGCACAGCCCAAAAGATGTTAATTATCCAAAGGGGAGTCCAGATGCTTAGTTTTGATATCCTCAGGTAAATACGGATGTTTAAGCCGTGAGAATCTACAAAGAACAGGCCCACTAGCAGCTGTTCTAGAAGAGGTACCAGCAGTATCATAGCTGCACTTAATGGGACACCTAGTAACTTGAGAAGACAAAGAGTTAAGAAGAAACAACACAGAAGATTTAGTGTCTGGATCCTCCAAATATCAGAGGACATTGACCACTTTTCTCAAACTGGACAGAAAATATCTGATAATAAGGATTTAGTAATTGATAGCCTGAAAAGATAGTGTGGCAGAGATATATACCTTTTTACCATATCAATCAAAAGCTCTGCTGTCCTTACCTGTGGGCAAAACATTAGAAGAAGGAAGCAGTTTTGTAGGCTTCCAGTGGAAAGGGAAAATGCAGCTGGATCTCAGGTAGAATTCTTATATAAGAACTTCTCAATGTCTTAACCTAATAAAATCTTTTAGGTTTATTCAGGACAGGTGGCTGAGACTCAGGATTAAGAAAGGTATTAGAAAAAGTATTCAACAAAGCCTCCAAAACAGTAGGAATGGCAGAGAGTTTTGGCACCTCAGTTTCCAAAAGAACACAGTATCTTTTCTTGACATTAGATAATATGGAACCTTCCCACTAAAAATGCTGCATCATTTTAATGACAGTGTCTCCCAGGGAAAGTTCTTCCAGAGTCCAATCAAGAGAAAAGGCATCCTCACCATTATCATCACAGTCACAAGTCACTGGGGAATGGATTCAAATTCACTCTTCCTCCTCGTCAGAATCCTCTCTTTGCCTTTATAGAGGAAACGGAGCGGAAGAGGGAGCAGCAACAGGAAGAAATAAGAGAGGCTTCAAGGAAATAATGGCTTTGAAATGCCCCTGGTTAAAATCCTGCTATTCCTTCCGGGGATCCTTAGATGTCTTAAGTGAAACAGTATGTTTAAACGCCTGCTTCTTCTTAAATAGGTTGTCTCCCTGTACAAAAGATGGTAGTTCCAGTGCCCTGACATATCTCAGTCAAGGAACAAGGAGCTTCTGAGGTGTGTTTTCAGGTCCCTTCAAAATAATAAGCTGAGGTATACCCTTCTTGCCAGAAGGGGCAGACTGATCAGAAATGACAGATGTGAGACGGCTGCACCATACTGGCCTCTGATGGGTTGCAACATAAGGAGCAGCTGCAGGCACTGAACAGTCTGAGGTCTCATCAAGAAACACAATAGAGACATATGTGTGGTTCTTTAGACTTCTTTTTTGGCAAAACAGGGACATCAGTAGATGAGGACTTACTGGCCAGTTTACCTTGCACAAGGCTCCTTAAGTCTTTTATTCAGAAAGTAAATTTCTAAAGAAGACAGATGGCTACATAAGATCTTAGAAATCACAAGACTTCATTTGGAGATCTGCTGAAAATGGCATTGAGGGAAGGGGACCTCTTACTGGAATAAATGACCGACAGCAAAGTTATTTTTGTTGTGTTCAGCAGCTACATAAAAAAGCCACTTCAAATGTTGGCCTCTATGAAGAATCTGCCTCCCACAATCACATTTTCCTCTTCAATGACATGTATAAAATTTTTATTAACAAATAAAAGAGCAGAGGAAAAATCCCCAACAGTTATATTCATCTGCCCAATGGCTAAGGAAGAAGCACAAATCATATATCTGACAGACTGAAGTTGAAGCAACAGTTCAGTACGCAGGCTGGCACCAAGAAAATTCTAAGGTAATTCATACCCATACATCCCTTATATACTTCTTGCCTTCTATGAGATGAGGTCATATGCAGGCTACACCACAAGATGAAGGTGCCCAGGCTTCAATATATTGGACGAATCTACAGCTGTCCTTGAAAGAATATCCCATTTGTTAGTACTACTGCAACAGTGACTCAAGGAAGGATATCCATTTTGCATAGTTTGTTTACCTAGTTCAAAAACATGAACAGTAGGGGTATATATCACATGTTCTTTCTGATTACAGTAGTCTAGGGAAAAAGTCAAAAATTAATTAAATAAGTCAGATTACATGCTCTGGCCAACTTAAAAAAATTTGGAGTACTGAGGAAAGTGGCATTGTCCATGTGATCTAACAGACAGGGAGTTGTAACAGAAAAAAAACCTGGAACACTAAGAACCTCCAACCAAAAGTAATAGCTAACAGGAATGAAGACAGTCAAGAGAGAAATTTGAGACTCATGGTAGGTGCAGGATCACAGGGAGAAACAGCCTACTTTTCCAGCATGAAGTTAAGATCCCATCCAACCAAAGATCAGAATAATGGAAAGAAGGCCTATAAAAAAGTACCCTTGAGGAAGTTTTTCTCACCTGCAGGGAAGACATAATGCTCCCATCTATGACTTTATGAAAGACAGATATGATGGGAAGATGTGTCTTCCCAGTGGAATAACTAAATCCTACACTAAAATTGTAGGAAAGGTACTCTACAAAAAGTGCAAGATCTGTTGTATGTTGAAGACAGGTATAGCTCACAGTCTGAAGAAACAGTCTTTTCCACCTTGTCACACATATTTTATGTGTAGCCCCAAGATCCAGCGGATTTTGTCAGAAAAAAATGAAACCTAGGCTGCAGATCCAGAAGCTTCCTGTCTAAAGAATGAGACAACTTCTTGCCTGTCAAAAGAAGAATGTATAGTCAAATCATTGTCTACAATGGAACCACGATTACCTGGTTCAACAGACAATAATCACTGCTGTGTTCTCTTTGGTTCAGCCAGTGAGTTAGCATGACTGTCAAGGATAACACACAAAGACTTGCAGGAGTCCTTGGGGTCATCATTGTATCCTGAAAGGAGACATCTTTACTTTGAAGATGAACAGAAATGTCCAGCTTTTCTAATTGGCCAAACCATCATACTCCACTTTCTGAACAAGGAGGTTCACATTGTTTGGAAAATGTACTACAGGTTAGGGCCTAGTAGGAAATTCAATTATGATGAATGCATTTCACAACTATAAAAAGGAAATACTGAACATTGTAGTTTCATGACCAAATTGTTTTCCTTGCACAGAAAGTAGAAAGCCATTTTTCCACTTGTTTATCTACTGCATTACAACTAGTCTGTCTGAGAACAGTGAGACTCTCCCCTGTAGAAGGACAGTCCACTGCAGAGGCAGTATTACCACCCTCATCTCCTTTGCATTTATATGCAACATAGTCTTATTCTGAGATGACAAGTCCTGAAATAAATGATTAGTGAAAAGGAACACCTTACCAGCAAAGAAGTATTAGTCATTAATTGAGCTACTGGTGTGGTTCAAACAAGAGACTATACTGACAAGAAGACATGAGAGATCTTGCCACCAAAGAAGGGTTTCTCAGTAGGTCCTCAACAGTTTGACAGGTGTGGTCAGGTCCTGAGAGTTCTGCATTCACTGAACATTGAGATTTTACTGCAACATACTCCTGCTGTAGACGTGTGTAAGGAATTAGGGTGACAGTAGCTGTCACATACCTCAGGAGTTGCAGAATAACACACTGTGACTGTCTGGTTAGGACACACTGCACAGCTACCTAAATGTCCATCAATCTAATCAATGAGAAAAAAGCCCAGGGATCTGTGTGACACTACCAGAAAAAGTGATGACTGGGCATGAATGGTTACAATGTTGGCATAGTTATGGGCAACAACGACCATATATGTCCATGTATGATATATGTGGATGGATAGTACACACAGATGTGCCACAACCACCACCAGGGATTAAGTGAAGACCTTGGGAGTTGCTGGCAAACTGCTGGGTAAGACTGGCAATGACCGCATCCTACTCAAACAGTAAGAACCTCTGATCACTCCTCATTTTGAAGGACAGGTGGGAACAATGGAAATCCAATGAGCACCTCCAGTTCCCTTTGCTAAGAAGAGGCATTATCAAAGGTAATGTCATGGTGTGAAACTTTATCTTGGAGATGAAAAGACTGAGATAACAGAGGTCCAATAAGAGTTGCATGGCTCCTGACTTCTCTGTGAACAAAAATAACCCAGAGTAATAACCAATTCCCTACAAGTCATCAGGGGCTACCTGTATGACCCATTTTTAAAAGCAGCTTTGCAACTTTCAGTGGGTTGCCACATTTTTCATCAACTGAAATGAAAAAGGGGCTTCTGGGAAGAGAAAGTCAAGGCACAACTTTGGGCAATGATCTTTCTTACTCATTCATCACAGCTGATATCTAGTCATCCCACTGAGTGGGGGGAGGGGGCTGATTCTCAACCCCAACTAAGAAGTAGCTTGAAACGGAAACAGAAATGTTGAGGTGGGCCTAAATAGAGGCTCCTGTACATGTCTGCAATTGCTGAGGACCTTGGATGTGATGCTTGTAGCTGAACCCTGGCTAAATGACATAAGCTGCCCAGTAAAATGCTATTAATGGGTCTGCGCTGCAATTGCCATAGCAACCATGGTCTGCATTAAAGATGATGAGACCTTAAAAATGTTATCTTGTGTGGGTGAAAGTAAAGCCAAGTGGCAATTATTGACTGGCCCTTCTCTGCCATGGCCTTCAACTGCTCATCAATCTGTAGCCCAAGCAACAGTGGTCCTTTAAAAAGACCGCACAGGAAATTCCCCAGGCCTCCACTGAAAAAAGGCTACTTTCAGCTCAGTCAGACTTCTCCCGGTCAACGAATGTAAAATAAATAAATTAGCCCTGATACCTTTTGTAAAATGTATCAGGTAAGCAAAGACTACCGAAGAATGGTTATATCAGACCTGACCGCATAGATCACTATGTCTGATGCATCACATGATCCAGACTATTAGCAAACATACAGTACATGCAGTGGCAACCTGAAACATGAGGCAATGCTTTTCCTCCATGTCAAAAGTGGCCCTACTCCTTTAGAAGTTTTGTCCAATATATTTCTTTGCAGATACAGAAAATGACTGTAATAATTCAGTATCCTTGAAGAGAACATAGATGACAAGTCTACCAGCTTAGACTGTTTCAGTAGATGATGAGCATCTTGCTGCAGTGCCACGTCTGTTACAATATGGTCAAGGCCGGGGCTCGCCACCCATATGGTGCACCTCTTTTGACAGATGAAAAATCTTGTCTGCTCTTCTGGGAGCAGAAGAAACTCTGCCAGGTCTGGCATAATCTGGGCAACAAGATCAATGAAAGTATTAAGCACTAACAGAATGACCCACGAGGCTTCATCTGGGGATCTGCACGTCTATTGAAAGTGGCACTGAGGGAAGAGAACATCCTCCAGTAGCAATCATCTCTTCTTTCTCATACACAGATAAATCTTGTTAACTTTGGATCTCATGGAGGTGGATGGCCAAACATATACAAGAGTTAAGTTTTACTGACTGGTTTCCCATGTTCCCTAGTGGAGACTGGTCCATCAGTTTCCTTTTCTTCCTCAGCTAGTCTACAGAAAACTAAGATACTGATAGGTAAACTGCTGTCTTCAAGCATGACCCTGTTGTAATTGGATTAAAGTGAAGATAAGTATTTTTGATAGGGAAAAGCTACCTACTGGTGGAGTTTTCATATTCTGGTTCATTTAAATTCTGAAGTTGAAATGTTTGGCTTTGAACATGCTGAACACAGTGTCTAATGTGGGATGCAGGTTATCTCTGATGGATAACATACTAGATACCTTGATTAAAGTATTTGATTGGTCTTGTAACTAGAACCAGTTATCTAACCTACTCACGCTTTTCTTGTGGCAATAAATACTTGTGATTACCTACATTATATAGTGTATGGTGACGCAAATACAAGAAAAATGATGTGCATTTTTACAAAGAACCAGAAAGAAACAGTTTTGTTCAAAAAAAGGAGAAATTCTTGAATGATGCTTTCTTTGCATATCACACTTCTGATGTTGAATTATGTGAAGCAAAGCTCGTTTTTTGTAAGGAAAAAAATGTGAGATTTAGGTGTCCTTTAACAGGCAAGCCAGCAAGTCACTACATCAACAGCTTGTCCTGGTGCATTTGGCATATTTGCAAAAAAACATCTGTTAGGAGCTGGAGAAAAATAAGAATAAGAAGCAAGCAGTGTCACTGGAGTACAGGTTAGCACTGCATGATAGTTAAGCTTCATTAAGTTCATATCAGGCCATGTCAGAAATACATGATATGAATGTGGTTATTCAATAACTGAAATTCCCACTTTTTTCACATCTGTTCCACAGCCCTGAACATCATCATCATCATCATCACCAACTCCCCTTTTCCCATTTTCTACTCTGGGTCAGTGAGTCATGACAACTATCACCTTGTCTCTCAATTCAATGCTACTCTCCTAGCTTTGACAGTCATGCCTGACTGTCACAGGTCTTCGCTCACACAATCCATTCATCTGTTTGCTGGATACTCTTGTTACCTTTTGTCTTCTTCCTGCCTGTCCCTAATCTTCTTCAACAGATTGTCTTCTGCTTTTCTACACATGCGCCCAAACCCTTATAATCTGTTCTCTTTGACCTTCTCTGCAACTGGAGCTACTTGGGCTTCTGCTCTGATGTCCTTGTTTCTTCATCTGTGCTACAGTGTGCATCTTACATCTCTAGCTTCCTCAGCTTCTCTGCCTTCACTACCCAGGTCACACCACTGTTTTATATACCTTACTTTTAAATTCCTTTGGCATTCTTCTATCACACACTATCCCTGACAGTCTGTGTCAGTTAGCTGCAGCTCCCCTGATTCTAGCTTTGACCTCCTCATTCAGACTACCCCTTCTCCTTAACCATCCTTCCAATATTCCCTTCTCTCCCATATCTTAGCTTCTTCTGATTTCCCGCACTTGCTGCCACTATAACTGCCTTATCTGTACTCAGTTTCATTCTCTGTGCCTTACATTTTGCATTCCATTCCCCTATTGTTTTCAGAAGTTTTTGTTCAGAGTCGGCCTGTAAAAATATACAATATGCATACAGCAGCTTTGTTGATCTGTCCCCGCTGACCTGTTTGCTAATGTAGTCTATCATCAGTATGAACAGCAGTGGGCACATCCACTTCCACTGGAAACCCCTGTTTGAGTCCAAATACTGTTCTACTTGAGTCATTGGGTATCTGTACATAGCCTGCACTAATTCTACCAATGTTTCTGGGACTTCGAACTCCCGCAGTACTGCCCAAATCAGCTTTCTTGGTACCATGTCATACAAAAGTCTAGGAATACCCAGATGGGTTGTGTCCTCATCTCTAGTTTCTTCTCAACTACCTATCTCACTGCAAACATCAAGTTGGTTGTACTATATATACTGATCTGAGTCTGCAGTATTCATCTTACTACTACTCTGCCTATTCCTTTATCAATCACTCTCTCCAGAACTTTCATGCAGTGTGACAGGAGTTTAATACTTCAATATCACTGACAGTTGTGAATATCCTCTTTCTTCTTGCACACTGGCATCAGTATGCTTTATTCTACAGTCATGTGGGATGTAGCTTTCTCTCCATAATGCTATGAGTATCCACTGCAGCCATGTCCTCCCTGTCTCACCCAACATCTTGAGCATAGCTGCCATGACCTCATATGAGCCTTATGCTTCCTTTCACTCCTTTAATTTACTTTGAGCTGTTTGTACTTCTCCTAGAGTGGACTCCTCCTCTTCTTTCATTGTAGGTTGTGTCTAGGATATAACTGCTTCTGTGGATTTTTCTTCATTCAGAAGCTGCTGGAAGTACTCCTTCCATCTGCCTTTCATGTCCTATGGACTGGTGAGCAGGCTGTTGCTGGCATTACTTATGAAGGGTATCTGATGACTATCTTCTTTATCTGATTTTGCCTTCCACCCTGATAGAGTTTCTTTGTGCCATCCTCTGGGTCACTTTCCAGAAGCGGATAGAATGCCTCTGAATCATAGTTCATCACTACTGAAACTGTTCTCTTAGCTTCTTTGATAGCCAATCATTATTCCTTCTTAGTCTGGGCCATCTTTTCTATCTCCTATTTTTCCTGCACTCCTTTCTTTTGACATGTTCCTGGACTTCTGTATTGCACCACCAACTTTCCTTATATACCTCATTTCCATACCTAACTCAACAGCATATGTGTTCCATAATCCTCCTCATGCTGCTTTGAGGTGCTGATATTCTTCCTGAACCCCACCTATTTTCTCTTCTTCCTCAAGGGCTAGAGCACTAAGTATTTCCTTGAAATATTGTGCTTTCTCTCTAGTCAGCATCCAGGTTTTCAGTCTAGTCTACTTTGACTTTAGAGTCTTCTCTGGCCACTCTTTGCAGATGAATGTGACAACCAGTAGTTTATGCTGTGGGATGCTCATTTACAGGGGATAAATTTGCAGTCGCAGATTCTACCCCAGTGCTATTTCCTTACTAGTAGGAAATCTACCTGAGATGTATGTTGGCCACTCTTGTATGTGATCTTGTTACTGTCTCTCTTGTTGAACCATGTATTGGCCACCATCAAGCCATTTGCCAAACAAAAGTCTAGAATGGTCTCTCTTCCTTTATTCCTACTGTCCCACCCATGTGGGCCCAGGCAGTCCTCATACCTTGTTCTATCTGTCCAGAAATGTGTTTCTAGGTCCCCCTTTATCAATGGCACAAACTTATGTTGTCCTGCTTTATCTAGCAGGCCCTGCAACTGCTGGCTGAATACTCTCTTTTCCTCATTATCACAACCCTGCTGTGGGCTATACACTGAAATTATGAAGAGTGCTCTTTCATTACACTGGGGTCTGATTGCCAAGAGTCTATCACTAATTCTGATAACATCCCTCGCTGTCTTCTGAAGCCTCTCCATCACCACAACTCCCATACCATTTCTAGCCCATAGTCCCTAACATACCCTAATATGGCAAGAAAATTACCTACCTGTCTAACAGCCGGAACCTACATAAGCAGTTCCTGTTTAATAAATCTTTTATGTAATGTTTTCCAGCTATGTTGTTTTTAGTCGTTTATTAGCTCAAGAAAAATATAATGCTACAAAAGACAGCAATCAAACCTGTCTGAAAAAAAATAAAGTGTGGTATATATGACTAACTTCTTTAAATTGAAATATATATAATGTATATGTATACATGTTGTTGTTTGTCTTTTGGCTTTTTCCCGGTTAGGGGTAGCCACAGCTGAACTCCAGTCCGCTAATGATTGGCAGTTGGTTTTTATGGTGTCGAGTTGCCAGCCAGATGCCCAACCTTCAACGAAGTCACGCCCATTCAACGCATGTCTTTCTAACGCCCACTCGACCGCGGGGATGACATGCAGACTCCACACAGAAGGCACTCCCAACCCAAGCCGAGAATCGAAAAGGAGAACCTCTTGCTGTGAGGCAACAATGCCACCGCTGCACCACCGTGGAAGTAGCAATGTATATGTATACATATTATTCTAATTCACGTTCTATATTAGTTCATAGGTTCATAGGTTCATACTAGGCTATCTGCCCGAGGGCATTTACAAGCCTAGCCCATCGTTTTGTGGCTTACGCCACCCCTTTAGTATGGGGAACTATACCCATTATTTTGCTGTGCCTCTGTCGAGCAGTGACACTGAGGTAATCCCTGGGGTATATCTGCGATCTCCCATCCATTGGTCAAGATTTCTCTTGAACAAGGCCAGCGAGGTGCTCTGCCTCACATGTACCGGGATTTTGTTCCACAGCATAGGGAGTCTTTGGGTGATGAATCTATCCCTCCAGCACGTCCTATTAATAGCCGTGTCAAGGTTTAAGTCTCCGCCCTTGTGGCTCTGATGGATCTAGATTTTTGAGGTGAAGCATATTCATCAAATCTGGGTTTGACATGGCCTTGTATGTTAGGCAAAGGTCACCTCTGAGCAAGCGGTAAGCGACTGAATAGAGCTGGAGTTCTTTCAGTCGGGCAGCATAGGACAGATTTTTGAGACCCTTTATCCTTTTGGTGAGGAACTTTTGTGGCCTCTCCAGCTGCTGCAAGTGTCGGGTCAGATACATTCCGAATGGGGCATTGTACTCAATCATTGGTCTGATGAGTGATGAGTAAAGGGAGACTATGACCTCCCTTGATCTAGATGAGAATCCCTTCATGATAAGGTGGGCAATGTAGAAGGTCTTCCTAACTACTTTAGCTACATGGGTGTCGAATGACAGACTACTATCAACCTGGGTCCCCAGGTCCCTGATAACTTCTTCTGTGCTCAGTGGATTGCCACCTATTTGGTAGCTAGGGTAACCTTGTTTTTCCCGAAGGGTATGACTATGCATTTTTGGCATTTAACTTTAGGCCGTGGCTCTGGCACCAGTTATCCGCTTCTGTGAGACCCTTCTGAAGGATATCTGTGTCAGATGTGTTTTCTACTATGGCGCCCAGTTTGCAGTCATCTGCAAACTTTGTCAGCCATAACCCTCCTGTGTTTGCTTGTACTTGGAAAAGTAGATGCCAAACAAGAGTGGGCCCAGGACTGAGCCCTGTGGGACACCACTTGTGACAGGCTTTGAGTCTGACATGGCGCCAGCAGCTCTGACCCTGTGGGTTCTGTCACTCAGCCAGTTTGCAACCCATCTTGTGATGTATGGGTTGACATTTAAGCTGATGAGTTTTTCAATGATACCCGAATGGGGTATTGTATCGAAGGCCTTAGCCAGATCGAGGTAGGCTGTATGGACTGCCTTTCCCTCATCAATGGCTTTGGTGACTGTTTCGAAAAGGTCAACCAAGTTTAAAAGGCATGATCTGCCTTTGACAAAGCCAAACTGGGTTGGATCCAAAGTCTGCAAATTCCCTATGTCTTTATTTATGAGGTCCATTATGATCCTCTCCATGGCTTTGCAGATAAGGCTTGTCAAGCTAATGGGCCGGTAATTTCCAGGGTCGGTGGAGGCACCACCTTTGTGAAGTGGTACCACAGTTGCAGTGCGCCACTCCCTGGGTACGTATCCAGAGGTAAGACTTTGATTAAACAGCTGTCCTAGCTGTGGGTTTAATTCCTCATTGAGTTCATGGAGCACACAGCCGGGACACCATCAGGTCCCATGGATGCTGTGTTTTTGCTTTGGAGAGAGCAGTTCTCACTTGGGCTGGAGATGTTTGGGGGGCTGCAATCGTTTGGTATAGATATCTCTCCTTTTGGGGGGGAGAAGTTTGCACTGAACCTGTCAGCCAGTATGTTGGCAATGTCTGTAGGATCAGTAATCTTCACATCATTTTGAACTAGCTCTGAGCATATCTGGGAGTTTCCTCCCAGGTTTCTAACATAGCTAAAGAAGGCCTTATGATTGTCTTTTGAGTCTTTAGCTATTTTTCTCTCGAAATTTGCTTTGGATGATTTTATGAGAGCTCTTAGTTTTTTACTTATAGTGATCAAGGGTGTCTTACCTTTTAAGGATTTTGCTCTATCTTGTAGTAGCTTCCTCCTTTTGATGTACCAACCTTTTCAGTTGCTACATCATATAAATCACTCACACATTTTACACATGTAAATATTCTCTGTAATGCAGATCAACATTGTGTCAATTATATTTAATTTTACTTCTAACTTACTACATAAGTGTACAGCATTTCTCAACATTTGGTGGTACAACCTTCCCTGGAAGTGAACACCAAGACTGCTTGCTGCCTTTCCTGGATCTTCTAAAATATACTTCTGGTCTACAATTATTGAAGTCTTTACTTAAATGATACCTCAAATGACACAACATGGTCCTGTTAAAATTCAAAGACATAAGCATATTAATTTGTTCCCCTAACAAAAAATGAGATAAACCTTGACATTTTTATGTTTTTTCCTGGAACTTAAATTCTGAGAACTGCACCTGAATGTTTGGTAGTATCAATTGTGGAGTGCTTAATCAAACCAGATGCATTTCTTATTATAAAACTTACAGCTGTACCAATTTAAGTAGTAACTGCTAATAAATGGGACCCCAGTCTGAGAATTACATTAGAATTATCTTTTTAATTACCTGCCCAATGCTTCTTATACGATAACGAATGAAATCATTTAAATATTATACCTTCAGTGATATTTAAAATATAGCAACATAATTAGTTTTAAGAACACTGTCACTAGCAAGTAGAAACACTATTTTTTTCCAAAGTGATATATTACAGCATTTTTATTTGAATATTTCCAATTATGCTCCCAAGCTGCAATTGTACATCACTTTTTAAACATGTTGCTCAGTACTAATTGGTGCCAGAGCCAGTGCCTGTGTGATAACCATTCTGAGTCACATAATTCAGGTGGTGTGAGTCATGTGTATAGAAAATAATTATGCTAGTATTAACTACAGAAATACAGCCTCAAGCAAGGTACCTGTAACCTGCAGCATGACTGACACACATTAACCTGCTCTGCCAACAAGCTTTCTCTTCAGCAATCCAATGAGGACCACCTAAACCACATGTAGGAGTGGGCACAGGTATGTCCAAATATAAAGTTTAATTCTCCATCCCTTTCCAGTTATTTCAGCTCAGTATACAAACTGAGGCACCAGAACAAAACTATTAAAGGGATGATTCCCAGACTGACTTTAAGACCTGTCCCAAAGCCAAAGATAGAATATGAGTGGGAACTCCACCCCTTACAGAAGCCCTGTGTGGAGATCTGCTGTAATAACAATCACAAAACTGCATATTTTGGGGAGGGAAGGAGGACATCTTCAGCTGATTTTCTTGCCTGTTGGACTGAGTCCCAAGTAGGTAAGGGTTAAATTGTATACTGCCACCTGCCCCTTTAGTATCAACTTGGCCAAGCCCAAACAGTATCTAAGTAGCAGCAGTACCAGACAGATAGAACCCCACTCAAACGTGTAAAAGCCATTTCCCTGCATTAATCAGCTTCTTGCCATATGTTGTACTGTACAACATAACACAAAAGGCAAGGCACCTAAGAGATGATCATATAAGGGCCACCATCTCCTGCCTTTTCAAAAGTGATAAAATGCTGCTCAGAAGTCACCACAGTTGTTAACCATTAGAAAATACTACCACAGCTGCCTTGCACATCAAGGATGTATAGTAAAATTGCTCCAAAAATGTCTGCCTTAGGGAAAAAAGGGTCACAAGTTGAAAGTCTAATTAAATGTAATGGCATACACTACCCGAAAAGGAATTTAAAGTTACTCCCAAAACTAAGCCGTAAGGTTTTTTAGAAATACATACACAAAGCTCATAAAGTCCCTTAGCTAAGAAAACATGCATAGAGAAAAGTATAGTGTATTTCTGATAAAAATAGCAGGTCAGATGAACAGGCAGACTCAAAATGAGCACCGATCAGACATTCAGGAACATAGCTCATATACTAGGGAGAAACATGTGCCTCTCTCTCTCTAACATGCACATGCACAAACAAACACACACGCACAGCAGCATGTCATTATCAACAGATATATACAGGTAAATAGGTGGAAACAAGAAATATTAGTACACCTAAAATAAACATGTACTCAGTGTAATCATAAATGTTTTACAAAATGAGAATCAAGTCCTATCACCGAGTACAATACCCCCTTCGGTATGTGCCTGACCAGGCACATACAACTGGAACATCCATGGAGGTTCCTTGCAAAAAGAATACAAGGAGTAAACAGCATGTACTATGCAGATTGCCCCAAAGCCCTATCTCTGTACTCTGTTTCCAACAGACTGTTGAGAGGTGAACTACGCCTGTCATAAAAGGCATCATTGGATCCCAGTCTGGTGGACCTTTTGCATATCTGTGAAATGAATTTCAGCAGAACTACTCAATCAAGGGATTTAAAGTTTGCTGACAGCATCCATAGGACAGGTATGTGCCTCAGAGAACTCCCCTTCTCTGGAACAGGCTTCCCATCTATGTGAAGCAGAGCTCTTCCCTAACCCTATTCAACAGAAACTTGAACCAGTGGATGGGAAATCAGAAATATACCCTGGGTCCAGCACCTTATGTCTCTAATGGACAGGTTCAATAAATAAACTGGTTTGGTACTGTATGGTAAAGCAGAAGTATGTCGTAATCCATGTTTTATGAAACTTGCCCTATATTATTTTGTGAACCCTTTAACATAAAATATTTAGTCAGTGAAACAGAAAAGTAGAACTTGCTGTGTATAACAACTTAATATGTAGAGAATGATTAATCCCATTTTATATAAAATTTAAATATTTTACCAGTAAATTAATAAAAATAACAATAGCAATACTTTTTGTCATGAAAAACAAATGTTATAGTTATAACCTAGCCACTCTTAATTTTAACTTTGATACGGGGGGGTGTTACTGATACATAATCATTCAATTCTGCAGGTTTGGCAGCATCCAAAATTAGCTGACAATATAGCTCTCTGTATTCTTTTTCTCCCATAGGCCTCCTCTAGGTTCTTGGGCAACTTCCTTTTATTTATTTAACATTTGTTTTCCAGAAAAGTCTGACTGGGACAGAGCCCATTTTCAGCAAATGCCTGGGGAGAAATGCCCCAGAAACATGCCTTTGGAATGTGGGAGAAAAGCACAGCACCTGGAGGAAACCTACGCAAACACAGGGAGGGCATGCAGACTGCACACAGATGGCACCCCAGCCGAGAATCAAATCAAAGAGCCTCCTGCTACCAGGCGACAACACTAACCCCTGCATCACTGTGTCTTTATTACAAAACGCTTAAAATCACCTTTTATGCATTCCTTTTTATGTCTGTATAAAGCATTTGATTCATTTTCTCTGGTGATATTATATATATGTTCATATATTCTTTTTTCTAAACACCCTCTCTGTTTTCTCCACATAAAAAGAGGGTCAATCTGTACACTATGATGTATACATTACTCCTTTGTTATTGCACTTGTACAATTGTTTATTGCATATAATTTTATTTTGACCTGTAATACTAATATGGTGAGTATGCACATTGTGAGCAGAATCCACACTTTAAAGTACCTACTGTTACACATATTGATATGGTCAGTATTCACCATATATGCACACTGTGAGCAGAATCCACACTTTAAAGTACCTACTGTTACACATATTGATATGGATTCTGATTTCTTCTTACTTTCTAGAATGCCCTTCAAATGTCACCCACTTTTACACATAAATGCTATGGGCTCAGAGAATATACCTGGTAAATCTGAAACTCTTGAAAACATCTTCCAGGTCTTCAAAACAATTTTCTTAATATTACTTGCAGTTTTTAATGTCATTCAATTATTTAATCTTATTTGCAATAAGTGTAATAGTACATAATAAATGGAATATTACAATTCAATATATATATATATATATATATATATATATAATTGAAATTATTATTAGTTTTACTACTTTCTTTTCCTCATCATATTCATCTCTTCCCTTTCCAAGACTGGGGAATATTTATTATAAAATTAAAATCTTTTCACCATCCAACTTATGCATTCTGACATCTAAGCAGTTAACCATTTTGTAATTAGTGGAATATGTACATTTTAAAAATGTTTTTTGAATATACTTAAAAACTCTTTTAGTTTATCTTCAGTAGCTACCCAGAAATACATATATTATCTAAAAACAAGTACATACATTTCAATTTTTAGCATATTGTGAATTTATCAAATAAATATGTTCCCATACTCATAATACTATATTAGCATATATGGGGCACAAGCCATCCCATAGCTACTCCTTTATCCTGTTTAAAAAGCCCCCCCAACAAAATAAATACAGTAATTCTTTGAAATAATATCCATAAATTCTAAAATTAATCTAATTTCTACAGACTAAAAAACTACATTTGATAAGAGCTTCTTCAAACCATTTCATCCCTTTATCATGTGATATAGTAGTAAAAAGATAACAATATTAGTCATTACAAATATCAAGTTTTCATTGCATAGAGATTAATTTTCATTTCATTCTAATTTACAGCAAAAATTCAAAGAAAGAGCTGATGTGGAAAAATAATTTGAATTGTGTTCGACTAGAAACATGGGAAGGCAAAACAGGTGGATTGCAAGGGTAGGAAAGAGTGGCTTCTTCTGACTGTCCCATTCCAAAGGGAGGCAGGTGTTTTAACCTACTGCCAGCACCAGCACAGTAGCTTAGGGGTGACTAGGAGTACTGGGGATGAAGTCACAGTATGAAGCACTGATACCTGGAGTCATGGCCGGCCTTAGGCATAGGCCAACTAGGCGGCCGCCAAGGGCGCCGCTCTAGTAGGGGCACTTTTCCAGTATTTATTTGTATAGGTAGACTAAGATGGGGGCACCAGATGGTGTGGTGGGTGGTGCCATGGAGCCCTTTTGCCTAGGGCACCAGTTGACCTAAGGCCGCTCCTGCCTGGAGTGGCAGACATGTGAGGTAGCACCCGCTGCACCAATGCTTACGGTGACACACAAGCACATATGCCCTTCCAGGAGTAGTAAGGCCTCTTCCTCTGGCGTCAAGCCTCACAACACCTCTGGGCATGTGTTAATTCCCTGATGGTGGTCACCCTGTCGGGAATCACTGCATGCATATCTGCCCCCCCCCATACACACACATATACTACCTGAAGATGGTGAGGACTGCCTCATGTGATGTTCCTATCAGAACAAAAGGACAGAAACTATTGTTGATAAAGTTCTTCATTTTCTAATGTTTTATTAAATGCTTACAAGTCATTTAACTTCACAGGTAAGGACAGCAACAGAAGTAAATATATTTATAGCCAGATTTGAATACTGTCTACCACTGCTGACAGTGTCTGCTATGGACAACACTAAATGAAGTCAGTCATTTTTGTTTTCTTCTCTTATTCTTCAGGACATTACTTTTGCCCATGGAAAGAACAAGGTGGCTTCATATAACAGCCAGGGATACCCTGCTTTAGATACCCTCAACGTTGTGCACCTGGAACTCTGCCATTCTGTTTCACAAACATTGATAATTACTACACATCACTCCCCCCACCCAGAGACTCTAGCTCAGGGTGCCCTTGAACTGAGGAGACCCACATTCTTTCTGACACCGTAGAAGACATTTCCAAAGGCTGCAGCAATCTTTTGAAACAGCATACTAGTGAATCGTATAAGTATAAAAAAATCCATTTTCTAAAAAAAAAAACATTAAAGGAATATTTGTTTACGAATGTGTCAGTGTTTCAGAGATTATAGTAGTTAAACACATTAATCTCCAGTAAGTTTTTGTTTTCAGTATTATTAAAAAGCATAAATTCGAATACTTCCTTGATTTGTTTGTATAATAATTTTAACCTACGTTCTTCTGCCAATAACATATTTTTATGTATGCATTTATTATCACTGAATGATACAACAATGTTTCATATGTTTCAACAAAAAACTATATTATTTCATGTGTCTTCTGGCCTTGGCTGTGGCTGAAAGGGATCTAAGGACTAGTTTGCTTACTGGATTAGCAAGTACTCAATAAATAATCAACCCATAGACTTCCTAAGGTAATCTGCTAAGCAGTTCTGAATTTCCAGAACATGTACTTCCTGGAGTAAAAGACCTTACTACAGAACAGCAACAAACTCATCTCCTGCACTAGAAAATGACTTTGATTGTTAAGGTACCATTTGGCCACTAGACTTTCCAACCTTCCCAAAATAGGACTGGGTAATAAACACTGAAAGGTTCTACAGCTTTACAGACCAGTCTCATCTCTAGCCAATCCTAAGACTACAATGAAAAGATGATTTCCTCATAAACATTCCATCTGACTAGGATACATGTGTTGCAGTGATTTCAACTGTTCTGGGGCCAAAATATACAGATCAATAGGTTCTTCCTGCAGCTTCATGACCAGAGTCTGATGCTATAGTAGGGAAAACTTTAAGAAGCTAAGCCAGAATCTCCTTATTTTAAATCTATCAGATTCTGACTAACATCTTCAAGAACCATATGCTGTGTTTGCCTTGGAAAGAACTTTTGTCCTGAACACAAACAGTTCAGGATGTCATAAGAATACCAGAGCCATTGTCATCATCATCATCATCATCAAGCCCCTTTTTTCCTTTTTCTACGTGGGGTTGGGGTCTCATATCACTTGTCGCCATCTCTCCCTATTCAATGCCACTCTCCTTCTATGTCAGGTCTTCCCACATACAATCCATCCACCTCTTTGCTGGACACCTTCATTTTCTGTTGCCTTCTTCCTGTCTGTCCCAAATCTTCTTCAACAGAATCTCTTCTGCTTTCCTGCACATGTGACTGAACCACCATAATCTGTTCTCTTTGACCTTTTCTGCAATTAGAGCTAATATGGCTTCTGTTCTTATGTCCTCATTCCTTCATCTATCACACAGTGTGCATCCTACCACCTGTCTCAGGCACTTCATCTGCATCACCTCTGACTTCCTCAACTGCTCTGCCTCTACTGCCAAGGTTTCTATACTGTACAGTAGTACGAGTTGCACCATGATTCCATACACCTTACTTTTAAGCTTCTTTGGCATTCTTCTGCCATATACTACACCTGACGCTCTATGCCAGTTGGCTGCAGCTCCTCTGTTTCTAGCTTTGACCTCGTTCAGACTTCCTTTCTCCTTAACTACCCCTCCTAGATGCCTGAAACTGTTAACCCTGCTCCACTATTTCCCCTTCTCTCTCAATTTTTCAGCTTGTTCTGATTTCCCCCATTTTCATTCCATGTGTCTTCAGTTTTGCATTCCATTCCCCTATTTTTTTGCTGAAGTTCTTGTTTAGAGTCTGCCTGTAATGCTACATCATCTGTATACAGCAACCTTGTTGATTTGCCCCCTCTGGCCTGTTTGCTAATGTGGCTCATCATTAGTATGAACAGCCATGGACTTAGAGCTGAACCCTGATGCACACCCACTCCCACAGGAAACCCATCTGTAAGACCGAACAGTGTTCGTATTTGAGTCATTGGGTCCTTGAACATAGCTTGCACTAATTCCATCAGTGTTTCTGGGACTTTAAACCACCGCAGGACTGTCCAAATCAGCTTTCATGGGACTTTGTCATACGCCTTCTTGAAGTTTTGAAATGCCCAGCTGGATTATTTTCTCATTTCTAGCTTATTCTCAAGTATCTGTCTCACTGCAAACATTAAGTCGGTTGTGCTGCATTCTTATCTGAATCCAAACTGCTCATTCCCCATCTACTACTCTACATATTTGTTTATCAGTCACCCTCTCCAGAACTTTCATGCAGTGGGATAGGAGTTTGATATCGCTACACTGCCCACAGTTGTGAATATCCTTTTTGTTCTTGAGCACCGGCATTGGTATGCTTATTCTCTAGTTATCTGGGATATGCATTTCTCTCCATACTGCTACGAGTACCCTCATGAGCCATTTCTCCCCTTTCTCACCCAGCAACAATCTTGATCACATCTGCTGTGACATCATCTGAGCCTGCTGCTTCCCTGATTTCATTTTCCTTAGTGCTGTTCTTACTTCTTCTAGGGTAGGCTCCTCTTCTTCTTTCATCGTAGGCTGTTTCTGGGGTAGTACAGCTTTTGTTGGGTTTTCTTCATTCAGAAGCTGCTGGAGGTACTCATTCCATCTGCCTTTGATGCCATGTGGACTGGTGAGCAGGTTGTTGCAGGCATCCCTCATAAAGGGTGCCTAACTGTCTTTCTTCTTATCTTTCTGTCTTTGCCTTGCAACCTGTTAGGAGTTTCTTTGTGCCATCCACTGAGTTACTTTCCAGATGTTGGTAGAGTTTCTCTGATGTCTTGCTCTTTGCTATTGCAACTCTTTCTTAGCATCTTTGTTAGCCAACCAGTATCAATTCCTAGCCTGGTCTGTCTTTTCTATCTCCCACTTTTTCCTGCATTCCTTCTTTCTTTTCATGACCTCCTGGACTTCTGCATTCCACCACCAGCTTTCCTTATGTACCTTACTTTCATACTTGGCTCAGCTGCATATCTGTTCTGTAGCTCTTACACATGCTGTTTTGAGGACCTGCCATTCTTCTTAAACCCCAACTAATTCCTCTTCTTCTTGAAGTGCTATAGCCCTGAGTAATTCCATGAACTAGTGTTCTTTCTCTCCAGTTAACTTCCAGGTCTTCAGCCTGTTCTCTGCTGGCCTTACAGCCTTCTCTGACCACTGCTTGCAGCTGATTGTGGCAACCAGTGCTTTATGCTGTGGGTTGACTGTTTCAATGGGGATGACCTTGCAATCTCTGATTCTAACAAGTATTGTTACTTACCAGGATGAAGTCTATCTGAGTTGCATGTTGGCGACTTTTGCATGTGATCTTGTGACTGCCTCTCTTTCTGAATGATGTGTTGGCTATCATCAAGAATTTTGCCAGACTGAAGTCTAGAATGGCCTCTCCTTCTTTATTCTTGTTAAGCCACCCATGTGGTCCTAGGCAGTCCTCATATCCTGTTATGTCTTTCCCTATATGTGCATTCAAGTCCCCCTTTATCAACAACATCAATTCCTGTTGTGTTGTCCTTCTTTATTTAGTAGGTCCTCCAACTGCTGTCTGAATGCACTCTTTTCCTTACTATCACAACCCTGCTGTGGGGCATTGGATGAGATTATGAATACTGCCCTAGCATTAGGCTGGATGGAGTCTGATCACCTTGAGTCTGTCACCAATTCTGATGACATCCGTGACTGTCTTCTGAAACCTCACCCTCACCACAATTCTCACACCATTTCTAGAATGTTCACTTCCTAATTAATAGACTCTGGATCCCAAGCCAAGTGGCTTTGCTACACTGCCCTTCCACCTTGTCTCTGGATACATTGCATGTCCAGCCTCCTCCTTACCATTATGTCATCCACTTCCAAGCCTCATCCTGTCAGTGAACCTACATTTAGTGTGGCAATTATTAGTTCATATTTGACAGGTTGATTGGTTTTACGTACAACTTTCACTCAACAGTGCTATCCCAGGTAACCCAAGCTGGGCAAATTGGACACCAGCCAGCCAATAGCTTATTAACCCAGGTCTGCTGGGCTTTATGGCATGCACACTTTAGCCAATAAAGTGATTTACACCCCTCCCATAGCTAGTATGGATCCTCAACCCACTTATCACTGGTAAATACCCAATCCCATTCTGGTGAATTTAATCAACATGACCAGATGACCTAGAGCCATATTTTAACATTGTCAAGTGGCTAGCCTTGCCACGGCACACAGCCTGTGATCCATATTCTCCTGTCTTGAGGACACTGTGCACTACAGTAGATGTCCAAACAGTTGGTCTGTACAACTCTTCCCCTAGTATATGGCACCATCTAGTGTCTGTGCTGCTGCCCACAACTCCAGTTTTAGGTGAAGTTGAGATGGAAACACTCAGTATGTTTTTCAGAGGTGGGAGGAATCCCATAGAGGCACAGGGAGAACATGCAAACAGGTATTGGTCAGAAGTCAGGATCGAACCTTGTACCTTGTTCATGAGAGGCTAAGACCTTGACAATTATGCCAGAGCGGTTACTGTGATATGGTACCATATATACCATACCATATATACCATACTGTGATATGGTAGAACACTAAACACAAGCTAAAGACTTCAGCTTGACCCAAAACTAAATAAATAAATATATATATATTTTACTGTCTGTGGGATATATTTGGGCCTCTAATAAGCTGTAGTGATATGAAAAGAATCAAATGGAAAGTGTATCAATTAATGAAGAAGTCCACCAGAAGGCAGTTAAGTGTATGCTCAAACCTCTAAACAACTCTTCCGTCTTTTGGGACAATAAAATCTTAATCCAGGTGAAAAATATTAGAATCTTTAATTCAAAATGCAGGCACTGATGACAGTACGTCTGAATGTGCTGGAGAAGGTCTGCAAGCTTCCCAGTGTCACAGATGATGGCATACTGCAGGATAACATATTAAAATGATGCGTATACAGCAAATCTATGAACAACACTTAAATCCAAAGCAGGACAGCTTCTACCTGTTCATTTGAGGAGATGAAAGAACTATGAATAAAACTAATGGCCTTTAAAGTCCTATGGGCCTTCTCCACAATGCTCTTGTGAAGCTGTGAGACAGCTTAATGAAGTAATAGCTTACATGGGAAATGCTTACCTCTGCTAGAAAAAGACCGAAGTGGTTAGTAAAGCTCCAGATAGAGTTTTTTTTCATACTTCATAACTCCATAATGATTTGATGCTAGTGGATGGGAAACTGCATTTCTGACCTGAATTTGTCAGCCACTGGATGCAAGCCACAAAGGAATCGTGACTACCAAGGACTGACAGCAGGGTACCTTCAATGGTGCAGATAGACAGGACATATTTACCCTTTCATTTTTTCCTCAGACCTGAATAATTTAATTTTCCACAAATTGTGTGTGTGTGTGTTTTTTGTTTTAAGATACTAGCCATTCAAACACAGTCTTGTTCATTTCCTTTTCCAGAACTTTCTACCTCTGTCCCCTTTATCTCCCTACAGGTAAACTATGAAAAACTGAAACTTGGCAAAAGGGGAAATAGATTCCAGTAGTATGACTGTGTGCTGTTTGACTTGATCTACAGATGTTAACGGTATCTTACATGTCAAGACTGATCAGGATACTTATGATGTTTCCTTTTTTCATGTAGTTTTACTAAAAGACTCGGCCGTTTCTCCATATGTGAAATTGCAGAGATCATTCTTTTAACATACAGCAACTGGTAAGGCTGCAATTATACTGTAATCTGCAGTGCAAGTACCCTCATACTAACAAGGACAGGCACTGACTAAAATTATTCATAAAAAAAAAAATAAACTAGAACCACAGTCAGCATCTACAAACAGAGTTCCAATGGGCTCATCCTGTACTCACTTAAGAACAACAACAAAAAAAAACAGAGAGGAGTATATGGCAAGACAATACAGTTGTGTAAGATGTTCGAATAATCACTGTTCCAGTAGCCTTAGCTATATGTGCTGTACTGTGCATAAGGTTCACAGCTGTCCAGCTTCCAAAGCTTCAAGGACACCCTCCACACACTCAAACCTTTATTCAGCTTGAGCTGAGCTGAAGAAAAAGAGTGCTTTGCGTGGTAAGCCCTTTAGTGTTTTCATGCCAACAGAAAGAAGAAGGCTAAACTCTTGAAAAGGTCAGTGCTAGGAAAATAATCACAAAGATCCTCACCCTAGCAATAAAAAAGATACAAAAATAAGAGGGATGAAGGGAGTGGCTACAACAGCAGTTATCATTTCAACAGCTACTCTTATGGAAGTTTACTTAGGTAACTGCACTGTGCTCATCATTATGATCACTGATGCAGTAGTCTTAACTATATGGGTAGATTACCATAGCTTAAACAGACTGGGAAGAGGATGACAGTCCTAGAGTCCCTGGAGAAGGGTCCTAGCAAAGCCTATCCTAGACCTGGAGAAGGAAGCAAGTGTATAGTGCTTCGTAAAAGTATGCACAGAGGACCATGCTGCAGCTTCTGGAGCAGTTTTGGTCTCCATCTCTTTCCAAAAAGCCAGAGAACAAGCCTAGGCCCAAACAGAATGAACTTTAACCTTGCCTGGAACTGACTTTTTCTGGTGAGTATAACAAAAGGTAATAGCATAAAACAACACTTGAAAAATTGTCTGCTTTGACACAGGCTGTCCTTTCTTCCTAACTTCACAAAAAATGAAAAACTGATCAGAGCTCCTAAAAGATTTTGTTCTGTCAAGATAGTGCATGAGCTGTCTGTGGACATCCAAGGTATGGAGTATCCTTTCTCCCTCATTTCTAGGTTCTGGAAAGAAGCCAGGGAATGTATAACCTGGCTCAAAGTAAATTGAGATAACACTTTAGGCATAAATGAAGGATTAGCTCTCAAGGAAATCCTGTCTTTGTGAAAAATGAGATAAGGTTGACCCACCATAAGAGCTTATAACTCAGATACTGTTCTTGCAGAGGACACAGCAATCAGTAACAGTTTTCCAAGTTAAGAACCTCAAGTCAGCCTGATGAGCTAGTCTAAATGGAGCAAGAGTTAGTTTTGCTAGCAGGGTTTCTTAACTCCTTTATACCTGCTGAACATCTTCAGAAAACAGGCGCCTAAAATGTACTAAAATTCTATTTTCCAGGCAGTTAGCTGCAATTGTTATGGATCAGGATGTATCAAACATCCCTTGTTCTGTATGAATATGTGCATTCTGTGAAGAAGCTTGTGGTAATTGCCCTGGGCCATTTGCAAAAGAAATCAAAACCATTGTTGCCTTGGCCAGAAGGGAGTCACCACAATGACCTTTGGGGAATCCTCATGAATTTTCAGAATGATCCTGGATATTAGTAGAAAGGGTATCAAAGCTTACAGGAATATTCTTGTCCCTGGAGAAGAAAAATAATCTGTCTTCTTGCATAGAGTCCTGGAGCAGAATTTTACCAAATGACTGTTGTGAGTAATGGTGAAAAGATCTATCTGAGGTGTTCCACACAGCTCTATCAACTCCTGGAGGACCCCCTGCTTCAGTTTCCATTCACAAGGGGTTTGTTATTGTCCTGCGCAGCTTGTCTGCCACACAGTTTTTCTCTGACCACATGTAAGATATCTTTAAAGTGGGAATGTGCGGAAAAGCAATAACCCAGGCTACCATGGCTAGTTTGCATTGAGGGTAAGATCTGGATATCCTCTGTTTGTTTATGTACCGCATCACTGTGGTATTCTATTCAAACATGTGTAATGCTCCTGGGGACCATAGCTGACAGCATTTCTAAGTGCAAACATCTTTTTTACGTTTATGTGTTTTGGTCTGCCTTTTTGTTCCAAAGACTCTATACTTTTATTCTCATAGACACTGCTCCCCAAGCAAAGTCTGCAAGTCTGTTGTTACAGACTATGCTAGAGCAGGAAATAAATGAGAGACATGGAGTCTAACAAATTTGTTCCTCAGCTAAAACAATTTCCCTTTTTATAAATCCCAAAACTGGAATCATGAATGTCAGGGGATGCTGATGTTGTTAGTACACAGATTTTAGGTATGAGTGGTTCTTAAGAACATCAACAGAAATCGATTAATGGACTGAACACTTCTTACCAACATATAAGGAATGAACTCCAGGATTTCTTTATAGAGGGTTTGATTTCTATTGATGTGCTTAATTTTGTATCTGTTCCCTACCCTAAAATATCTGTCATGTTTGGGCTGCCGAAATTGCATAAAAACCTGAGCCAACCACCCATGCGACCCATTGTGGACTCCAAGGGGTCGATTACCCACCCCCTTGCAAGATATTTAGACAATAAGTTAAAGGAACATATTTTGAATGAGGCACATATCTGCAAAGATTCGTGGAGCTTCTTACAAGCCATGGATAAGATACCTTTGAAGGATACTTTTGACTTTTTAACTATCGATATTAAGGACCTTTATTCAGTCATACCTCACACAACTGGTCTGGAGTGGTTTACAGATTTTTTATATGAAAAAGATATTTCACATTTCCAGGTCTTGGTCTTTTCACAATTGATGGAAATTGTCCTTAAAAATAATTTTATGTTATTCAACAAAGAAATCTACCTACAACAAGAAGGTGTGGTCATGGGGTCTGCATGTGGTAGTTTATATGCAAATATTGTAGTTAGGCAATGGGAGGAGAAATTTATTTTTCCTTCATGTTATTTTGAGCACTTCAAGTTTTATACCAGGTTCTTGGACGATATGTTTGTTCTGTGTGATGGACCTGTTGATGCTATTGATGATTTTATAAACTACATTGGAACTACTACAGAATTTCTAAAGTTCACCTCTACCAGAGACCTTGACAAAATTTCCTTTTTAGACATCTTACTGAAAAAGGATTATGAAAATAAGATGTTTGCTTCAAAAATCTTTAGGAAAAGCACATATTCAAACTCACTACTGCACTTTTCTAGTACACACCCAGCTAAACAAAAAAAAGCAATTGTTAAGGGACAGGTCATGTGTGCAGCTCGTATGGTATCTGGTATTGATGACTTTTTAGATGAATGCGACAATATGAAAAACAGGTTTCAAAAAAGAGGCTACCCTTGCAAGTTTGTTAGTGATATAATGATTGAGGTTGTTAACAAGAGAGAATGCGGGTTTTATGTACATTTACTTTCTTGTAATATGGATTGACACTGGTCCCTCTACTAGTAACCATGAAACCAATATTGTTGCAAGCAAGAGTGATTATTAGACTTCTTTCATCACTGTATTCACTCAAGATAGTTACATACTAAGAAACATCTTAACAAAAAATTGGCCCATTTTGAGACATGACAAGAACATCAGACCACTAATAGGACTGCAACCTATTACGGTATATAAGAAAAGCAAGAATATGAAAAACATATTTAAGAGCAGTAACTCTTATTCTAACCATAGGTTGGGTTCTATGAACAAATGTGGCAGATGTAATTATTGCAGATATATAAAAGAAGGCAATACTTTTGACATTAATAAAGTCGAAATCAGGATCAATAAGAAATATAATTGCAACTAAGGGAAAATGATTTACTTTGCTATGTGTACCATCTGTTCTTGCTATTACATAGGCAAGACTGACAAAGTTTAAAAAAACGCATAAACGAACATCTATATGACATAAAAAACAAGAGCGAGACTAATTCTCTTAGCAAGCATGTAATGAAGTACAATGACCAAAAGTTCCAATTTTTTTATTATAGATAACATCAGTGCCAACATGAGGGGTGGTGCATGGTCACTATTACTTGAGAAAAGAGAATTATACTGGCAATTACTATTCTGCCCTTCATAGCAATTCAGGTAGTTTATAGCATAGTTGTACAGTTTAGCATTTTTGATCTGTTGCTGTCTTCTAGTGGCCTTTTATTTATGACAGTTAGATTGATTTGTTTTACAGCATTGCAGCAAGCGTCAGGAAGTGATGTAACTCAGTCAGGAAGCAGCTTTCTTTCACTTTTAGCCCTCTTGAAGTGCAGTCATGATCTTCTTTTCCCAGGCCCTGGCATTCACATCTCCTGTAAGTAATTTGTATGTTGTAATTCTTTGTATTTAGAAGTGTTGTATGTTGTATATAGTCTGATGTGTTGCCATTTGTATTGTGTTGCAGTTTTACAAAAAAAGAAAAAAAGAGTTAAGCAATTTCAGTAAAGCTACAAGAAACACTGATTCGCTTATTGCATTTTCTTAAAGTGTTAAGCTGTCCGTTTAACTGTACTACGCCTCGCACAGTGCTGTGAGAACGGAACAATTACGTTGAAATGCTGGGACCTGGCCAGGTCTAAATGAGCATATTTCCATTAGCCCTATTTTAAAACTAAAGGCATTGGAAAGATAAAATATATTTCTCCATCATGTATTTTAAAGTTTTTAACTTATTAATATGTTCAGCATTTATTGTACAATGATGTTAATGTGTGATTGGTATTTATTTCCCAACATTTTAACTATACCTAGTTCTTGGTATTTAATTACACAGACATTTATTGTTTTAATATATTGAATACATTTAAATATATTTATAGTACACTGTTATTTTAGAACCAGTGTTTATATAGTGCTTTATAGGGTGGTGTTTCATGAATTTTTTCAGTTTTTATATTTTGTCTGCTTTTTAAGATAGTGACTGCAAATATTGTGCTTTTAATGACATAATTAATTAGTTCAAAACTGGGTGGAACTTCCTGTTGAAACTGTATAAAAAGGAAGTAACTATTTGTGTTAAATTGTCTGATGAAGTTTAGATCTTTCTGGATGAAAGCGCTCACCTTTGGATTTTTATGTTCTGAAGTTAATAAAGTGTATTCTGCATTATACAACTGTGTCATGATTTTCAGCCTGCATTACTTCGAGTGGGTTCAATCCAGCTACTTCTTCTGGATTTTGTGTTTATATGTATAGGAATTTGGTATTAAAATAATTTACTGCTTCTTCAAGTGGTAATTGTTTCAGAACTGACCAATTGCAAGATTTGAGTTCATTTTGGAAACTTATGCAGATGAAATTCTTATTGTTCCTTATTGTTTTAAAAATGGACTGGTTGTGGATATCAGCTTTTTGCCTGATTAAATAGGTAAGGAGGTGATCACTTACATCATCAGGCAGGGTCCCATTCTTGTATTTGAGGGGATGGGTGTTAGGAAGAATCCAATCCAGAATACTTACTTTATTGTTAGGTTAACTGATCCTAGTGGGGGAGGATACGACCTGTGAAAATCCATAAAGGTTTATGTGGTGAGTGGGGGGGGGTCTGAGGAACACATGTTCCAGTCTATGTTGAAGTCCCCAAGTACAACAGTTTCTTGGGGATAGTTGCTGGATAACCAATGTAAGATATCTTTGAGGGTATTTATGTTATTGCCTGGGGGAATATACACACAGATGTGCTTTATACATTTGTTCTTATTAATGTGAAGCTTAGTGATACGAATTTCAGCACTGCCAAATAGGGATGTTTGCAGGGCATTATTGGGCACTTCAAGCATGGATTTGTACAGAACAGCTACCCCACCTCCCTTCCTATTGGTTCGATCAAGCCTTAGGATGTTATAGCCTGGTGGTATAATTTCATTATTTGAAGTAGAAGGTTTTAGCCAGGTTTCAGTTAGACACAGTATGTCTGGGGAAAGAGCATCTAAGAGGGCATGTAGGTGTTGAATCTTATTGTTTAAACTTCTGATATTTAGAGACTGATCAAGAGTGAGTTTGGGGGTTTGTCTAAGATTTGTGTAGTAGTAGGACAGTTAGTAAAAGACTGAGAGTCAGTGGATGAGGATGGGCCAGGATTTGGGTGGATATCTCCATCCATTGCCAGGTTGCATTGTAATCTGATTGTGAGCTTCCAGATGTTAATTAATAGACTTTGGTATCTTTTGGTTTTAGGGTTGGCATATCTTGTTCTAATGGGATGCTGATACCTAGTAAGTAAGGAGTTAGATGGGAGGGAATGTATTAAGTGTTCAAGCTTGTGTGCAGCTATATAGGTTGAGGTTTGGCCTTTTGGATAGTGCTGGGTATGCATTATATTCATAGGCAGTAAGAATATATGGGACAAGCAGAAAGGGTAGCAGAGAGTATAGTGGTAGTATTTTAATTGGTTTCATTGCAAGTAACATTGGGATTATTGAAGTTGACTTTTCCCCAGTTTAAACTATTTAAGATAGGATAGAGGGGTTAAGTACTGGAGAGCTTATTGATGACTTGGATATGGCTGATTAGTTGCAGAAAGAGGGGGCCTGGTTGTAGCACTATATATTTAGCAGTACTGGGGGCGGTGGGGAATTGGGGGCGGGGCAGGGCAGGGCAGGATGCTGAGCAAGCCTGAGCACAACGAGGGCAAGAGGAGCAGAGCTGAACTAGACCATGAAGTAGTAAGGGTCTGTGTATGCTTTGTGAGCGCACTGGAGCTAAAAGTAGGTTTTTTTTGTAACTTTGTATTAGGTTCTTCTCCTTTTTATAACAATTTGGTCTGCAGAGTCGTGTTTTTTGCATTTTATAGTTTTATGGCTTTGAGAGTAAATTTCACTTTTATGTACTGGTTAGACACTTAGCATTCAAGAGCCCACACAAAGCATTAAGCTTTCTTGAGCAATTTTCCACTGAGGTACTCTTTAATGGGTAGTAAGGGACTTAGTAAGCCAAATAAGGTAATAAAGGTTTTCTAAGACATTGATTGGAAGGCAGCTATTAGTGCTTTAGACCTAGTCCAGCTATGTAAAATCTAAAATGATGCCTGCCACAGGTAATATTTATTAACTTTGGGATTGGCTTATAGTAATAAACAGGGAAGGGGGATGGGGAAACAAGAGTGTGGGCTACCAGTTATTTTGTACTGCTGCTAATGAGCCAAGATCCAAGCAAAGGCAAGTTTGTGTTTAAGAAAAAGAATCGGAACTGTAAGTCATTTCTTAACCATTTATCAGATGGAAAAACAGCATAACCTTGTATCTGTAGGCTACTGTGCTCTCAATTAAATTAACAAACACACAGTACTTGATCAGTTATGGATACTATTTGCTAACAGAAGGGAATAAAAGTGAAATGGAAGAAGAGTGTATGTGTGTGTGTGTGTGGGGGGGGGGCTGTTTACAAGCCAAAGCAGAGTTTTCTCCAGGGGATAATGAATATTAGCTCAAACAGGTAGACACATACACAAAGTTAACTTTAGCTGTTTGTGTTCATAGGTTCATAGGTTCATACTAGGCTATCTGCCCTAGGGCATTTATAAGCCTAGCCAGAGTTGTGTGGCTTTCACCACCCCTTAGGTTGAAGAATACTATACCCATTAGTTTGCCGTGCCTCTGTCCAGCAGTGATACAGAGATGATCCCCGGGGTAAACCTACGATCTCCCATCCACTGGTCAAGATTCCTCTTGAATAGAGCCAGCGAGGTGCTCTGTCTCACATGGACCGGGATTCTGTTCCACAGCATAGGGAGTCTCTGGGTGATGAATCTGTCCCTCCAGCACGTCCTATTTATATCCATGTTGAGGTTTAAGTCTCTTGCTCTTGTGGCTCTGGTGGATTTGGATTTTTTGAGGTGGAGCATTTCCATTAATTCCGGTTGGACATGGCCTTGTATGTCAGGCACAGGTCACCTCTGAGCAGACGGTATGCGACTGAATAGAGCTGGAGTTTCTTCAGTCGGGCAGCATATGGCATATTTTTGAGCCCCTTT
The DNA here is from genome assembly GCF_019279795.1 of Protopterus annectens. Classification (NCBI taxonomy): domain Eukaryota; kingdom Metazoa; phylum Chordata; order Ceratodontiformes; family Protopteridae; genus Protopterus; species Protopterus annectens. The sequence continues at coordinate 730,568,875 of NC_056730.1, forward strand.
ATCCTTTTGGTGAGGAACTTTTGGGGTCTTTCCAATTGCTGCAGGTGTCGGGTAAGATACATTCCGAATGGGGCATTGTACTCAATCATTGGTCTGATAAGTGAAGAGTACAGGGAACAATGACCTCCCTTGATCTGGATGTGAATCCCTTCATAATCAGGTGGGCAATGTAGAAGGTCCTCCTAACCACTTTGGCAATGTGAGTGTCAAAAGAAAGGTTACTGTCAACTTGGGTCCCCAGGTCCCTGATAACCTCTTCTGTGCTTAATGGATTGCCACCTATGTGGTAACTTGGGGTTACCTTGTTTTTACCAAAGGGTATGACTATACATTTTTGGCGTTTAGCTTAAGGCCATGGCTCTGGCAGCAGTTATCCATTTCTATGAGACCTCTCTGAAGGATATCTGTGTCTGATGGATTTTCAACTATGGCCCAGTTTGCAGTCATCTGCAAACTTTGTCAGCCACAATCCTCCTATGTTTGCCTGCACTTCTGAAAAGTAGATGCCGAACAAGAGGGGGCCCAGGACTGAGCCCTGTGGGACACTGCTTGTGACCGGCTTGGAGTCTGACATGGCACCAGCAACTCTAACCCTGTGGGTTCTGTCCTTGAGCCAGTTTGCAACCCATCTTGTGACATATGGGTTTACATTTAAGCTGGTGAGCTTTTCTATGATACCCGAGTGGGGTATTGTGTCGAAAGCTTTTGCAAGGTCAAGGTAGGCTGTGTGAACTGCCTTACCCTCATCAATGGCCTTGGTGACTGTTTCAAAAAGTCGACCAAGTTCAAGAGGCATGATCTGCCCTTGACAAAGCCGAATTGGGTAGGATCCAATGTCTGTAGGTCCCCTATGTCTTTATTTATGAGTTCCATTATGATCCTCTCCATAGCTTTGCAGACCAGGCTTGTTAAGCTTATGGGCGGTAATTACCAGGGTCCGTAGAAGCACCGCCTTTGTGGAGTGGGACCACAGTTGCCGCACGCCACTCTTTGGGCACGATCCTGTGGTAAGGCTAAGATTAAACAGCAGCCTTATGTGTGGGTTTAGTTCCTCATTGAGTTCGTGTAGCACACAGCCGGGGACACCATCCGTCCCATTGATTCTGTGTTTTTAGCTTTAGAGAGAGCAGCTCTCACCTGGGCATTTGAGATGATTGGGAGGCTACACTCTGCTGGGATAGATATTTCTCCTTTTGGGAGGGAGGGGAGAAATTTTCACTGAACCTGTCTGCCAGTATGTTTGCAATGTCTGTGGGTTCAGTGATTTTTGTATCATTTTGGACTAATTCTGGGCATATCTGGGAGTTTCCACCCAGATTTCTAACATAGCTAAAGAAGGCCTTATGATTGTCTTTTGAGTCCTTGGCGATTTTTCTCTCAAAGTTGGCCCTGGATGATTTTATGAGTGATCGTAGTTTTTTACTAGTATGGATCAGAGATGTCTTCCCTTTTAGGGATTTTTCTCTATCTTGTAGTAGCTTTCTCCTCTTGTTGTAAAGTTTGTTTATGGCTGGGGTCCACCAGATCGGGCGCTTGCCTTTGGTGGAAAGGGTCTTGATTTTATTTGGGATTGCTTGATCCATGCAATCCTGGAGGTGCTCGTAGAAAGCATTTGTAAGGGATTCAGCAGCATGGGTTGTGGTTTCCAATGGCTCAGGGGCCTTGAAGGATACCACACCAGTCTTAAGAAGTGTGAAGTTGGCTTTTGAGAAGTTCTTCACTGTGGTCTTTTTTGTTGGGGGTGGGGGCAGGATGTGGATCTCCAGTGAGATTAGTTTATGGTCTGATCTCACCAATGAGGGATATACTTCTGGTGTGGAGCATTTTGTCCCCATGTTTGTGATGATCAGGTCTAGTATATTTTCACCTCTTGTAGGAATGGTGACAAGTTTTTCCATAGCATTTGAGTTTATGAACTCCAGGAACCTTTGGGCTAGGGTATTGGGGCTTGAGTAATGTTCCCAGTCTATGTTTGGGTAGTTGAAGTCACCCAATATGATGGTGTTTGGAGAGACATTTATACTCTCCAGTGTCTTCAGGAAGGCTGTGTGAGGTTCCTGAGTTTGAGAGGGTGGCCTGTAACATGCTACAAACTGTAGAGCAGTTTTGCCTATGGTTAATTGCACCTGAATGGTCTCTGATGCTTCGTGAGTTGCCACCAGCCTGGAGGTGTGGGTATCCTTGATGAATATGGATACACCCCCTCCTTTTGTGGTACGGTCCGGGTTTTGAGGCCGGAACGCATGATATGAGGTAAAACCTGATAGTGCCGGGGTGCTCTCAGGAGCCTTGAACCAGGTTTCAGTCACAGCACAGACATCGATGTTCTCCATACTGAGGAGGGCTTCGAGGGCATGCATCTTGAGATTTAGACTTCTGGCATTGAGCAGCATTACCCTAAGCTTTTTTCCATTATTGTTTTCTAGGGCGGTGGGTTTAGAATTTGAGCCTTGTCTAAAAAAGGCACTATGGGGGTGGCAAGAGCCTTTGCCAATATCCGAAACCCAGGGTGACAGGTGCAAGCCGTCCCTCATAAGCAGCGTGGCTTGTCAAGCATGTCAATCCAGGCAGACAGACATTGGATCCCCTTAGAATGACACCAGAAATTAAGCCAATTATTAAAACTGATCATTTTGTCTTTGTATTGTGGCATCATTCTTGGTGAAGGTAGGATACTGCTCAGGGTCAGGGTCATACCAGCCTGGGCTACATAATCTGAGAGCTCCTTTATGTCTCTTTTCATGTAGTCCAGGGAGGTACGTCTCAGGTCATTCACACCGGCATGGACAATGACTGAGTCATACTTGTACTTGCTGTGGAGTGACCTGAGTGCTTGTGTTATGTGGCGGATTCTAGCGCCCGACAGGCAGCTTACTGTTACCCTCTCCTTGTTCAGTCTGGTGAGTGGGACGTCAGTGTGTCTGACAATGGAGTCACCTATGACAAGTGTGTCTGGCATTGTGTTTGGCCTTAAGGGCTGTGACTGATTTGCACACTGACTTTGTGATCTATGTGTTGCTTGTGTTATGTCATGAGGTGGCAGTTGTTTGGGTGTCTGCTTTGGAGGCCTCTGCTGTTTTGGTAGATTTTTGATCAGTGCCTCCAAGTATGTCTTTGTGTGTTTATGTGTTTGATTTGTAGTTGTGATAGTTCTATGTGAGACTGGGTTTATGGTGTGTGTGGTTACCTTCTCCTCCTGTCTGGTTTTGCCACTCCTGAGTTGAGAGAGCTCAGCCTCCAGTTTGGCTATATAGTTGCATCTCTCGCATGTATTTGTGTTTTGTGGGAGGAGGAGAGGGTTGTCTGTGTACATGATGCAATTGTAACATTGCCTCAATATTCCCAGATTCACCAGCTGAGCAGGAGAGGACGCTAGCAACTGACCCTTTGACATGCTAGAAGAAATGAAAAGTTTGCTGTGTAACTGAGTCAGAAAGGACCTATAGGGAAGTGGGTACTCAAGGGGGTTTTAAGCTAGTGAAGTACTTTGTATAATATAGAAGTGCTTTACCTGACTAAAAAATGCTTTAGGAACAAGTGCTGAGCTTTACAGATAGAGAATAGACTGTTTAGATTACAAGTAGAGCAGTTCTAAGGGAAAAAAATGAAGAGCAGACTTTACGGAGCCAGAAATAGTTTAACCTTGTTTAACCGGCGCTGCCCGATGGTGCTCTAGTGGCAACTCCGTGCTAAATGCAGAAAAGGCAATAAGTCAGTAGTACAGGCTAGCACACTTTAGTGGGCAGCCAACCAATTAAATTAAACAGCAAACAAACACTTTTCGACTAGAATTAGACTAATTTAGACTAAAATGTACTTTTAAGTGCAGATAATAAAAAATGCAGTAAATAACTATGAAAACAGTTAAAGCTTGCTCTAGGTAAGCAGTAGAAGGTAAAACAAATATAAAAAACAGCAGGATACTTAATCAGGAAAGCAGTCGCTTTTTTCAGTTCTCTGTAGCCAGGAAGACTCAACAGGACCACGTGGAGCTGTGTCTGAGCAATATGGCTTCAAAAAATGCCAGAGGCAGATTTTAACCAGGAAACTTCAAAAGAGCTAGAAATGGTCCAAAATGACCAATTACTACAGCTTCTTGTGCTGAGGTCACTTCCCTCAAGGACAGGTAGGCTATTCAAGTCTCCCCACTCCCACTGGTGAGCTAAGAAACTTCCTTCTATCCAAGTAAGGCAATGGACAACACAGGAACTACAACACAGCCCAGGATACAGCAAGGCCTGTAAACTGGTCTAACTAGTTTAGCAGAGGCAGGAAAACAAGGAATATTTTTTTTTTTTTAAATAGAAACACACAGAAATGCAGAAAAGGCAATAAGTCAGTAGTACAGGCTAGCACACTTTAGTGGGCAGCCAAACAATTAAATTAAACAGCAAACAAACACTTTTCGACTTGAATTAGACTAATTTCGACTAAAATGTACTTTTAAGTGCAGATAATAAAAAATGCAGTAAATAACTATGAAAACAGTTAAAGCTTGCTCTAGGTAAGCAGTAGAAGGTAAAACAAATATAAAAAAACAGCAGGATACCTAATCAGGAAAGCAGTCACTTTTTTCAGTTCTCTGTAGCCAGGAAGACTCAACAGGACCACGTGGAGCTGTGTCTGAGCAATATGACTTCAAAAAAATGCCAGAGGCAGATTTTAAGCAGGGAACTTCAAAAGAGCTAGAAATGGTCCAAAATGACCAATTACTACAGCTTCTTGTGCTGAGGTCAGTTCCCTCAAGGACAGGTAGGCTATTCAAGGCTCCCCACTCCCACTAGTGAGCTAAGAAACTTCCTTCTATCCAAGTAAGGCAATGGACAACACAGGAACTACAACACAGCCCAGGATACAGCAAGGCCTGTAAACTGGTCTAACTAGTTTAGGAGAGGCAGGAAAACAAGGAATTTTTTTTGTTTTTTTTATTTTGAAATAGAAACACACAGAAATGCAGAAAAGGCAATAAGTCAGTAGTACAGGCTAGCACACTTTAGTGGGCAGCCAAACAATTAAATTAAATAGCAAACAAACACTTTTTGACTTGAATTAGACTAATTTCGACTAAAATGTACTTTTAAGTGCAGATAAAAAAAATGCAGTAAATAACTATGAAAACAGTTAAAGCTTGCTCTAGGTAAGCAGTAGAAGGTAAAACAAATATAAAAAAAGTACAGTTTTGTACCTACCATAAATGTAGATGTCCGAGAGGTATGCATCTGCAGTCCTAACAAATGGGTTGTCTTGCCTCAGGCAGCCCTTCGGTCGGCCGGATTCCAAAGTCTGGGTCTGGCCTCGGCTGATGTTGCACTTCACCCGACGTCATAGCTGCTGTCAATTGGGTATAAAGGCATCAGCCGATGCCATTTTCCTCAGTGTTTCTTGCCCCAGATGCCAGGTGCCCTCTAGGGAGGCTAAATTTGGATAAATGCAAATGATTCCAAACAGTACAGAGCAAATAAAAATAAACAGGTATATACATATATACAAACAAATACACCATAATAGATTCCCCCAGCTAGCTACAAGATGGGCAAATACCCTAGGAGTACCACAGAGGGGAAGGAGGGTGGGTAATCCTGACTGCAGATGCATACCTCTCGGACATCTACATTTATGGTAGGTACAAAACTGTACTATGTCCTTCAAGGATACATCTGCAGTCCTAACAAATGGGTAGAATACCATAGCCAAACTGGGGGAGGAGGTACTAAGAAGATTATGGTGTAGTTAAGATCCCTTGCAAAACAGCAGTGGCAAAACCTGCTCGGGATCTGGAGTATAAAGGTAGATTATAATGCTTGGCAAATGTATGCACGGAGCTCCAATTAGCAGCCTCTAAAATGTCTTTGGTAGCCACTCGTAAAAAGCTGTAGTAGTGGCTGTAGCCCTTGTGGAGTGAGGTCTGATGTTTTCTGGAGTTGTCTTTCCATGAAAAGAGTAACAAAATCTAATGCAATTTTCTATCCATTTTGAGATTGTCTGTTTTGAAATTGCTTTTCCTTCCATTCCTGTTGCATATGCTACCAGAAGCTGGTCAGTTTTTCTATTGTTCTTGGTTCTGTCCAGGTAGTAGCGCAATTGCCTGTGCACATCCAAGGTATGTAGTAGTCTTTCCCCCCTGTTCTGTGGGTTGGGGAAGAATGTTGGTAGGTGGATTGATTGGTCTAATGATACCCTGGAGACCACCTTTGGCATAAAAGTAGGATTAGTTCTCATGGACACTCTATCCTGATGGAAGATAAGGAAGGGCTGTACTGCCATTAATGCCTGTAATTCAGAAACCCTTCTTGCTGAAGTGATTGCAAGCAGGAAAGCAGTTTTCCAAGATAAGAACTGTAATTCTGCTGTTGCTGCTGGTTCAAAAGGGGGAAGTGTCAACTTTTCTAACACAAAGTTCAGGTCCCATGTAGGCAAAGGTGGCTTCCTTGGCGGCTTTACATTTTTAATTCCTCTCAGAAACTGCCTGAGTAGAGGATGAGAGAAGACTGGAGGATCCATGTTGTATTCTGCTGAAATTGCTGATGCATGAATCTTAATGGAGGAGTAAGACAGGCCATTGTGGAAAAGCTCTGCTAAATATTCCAGGATGTTAGCTATGTTTGCCAATGATACATTTTCTCCTTTTGCTGCACTCCAAATGAGGTATCTTTTCCATTTTGCTTTCCTTGTTGAGGGTCTGCGAGCCTCCAAGATAATGTCTTTAACCCTTTGAGATAAATCTGGGTTACTTTGTTTTATGTAATGTTCCAAGCAGCTAGCTGTAGTGTTTTCAAGTTTGGATGCAGGATTTTGAAGTTGTTCTGTGTTAGCAGTAAAGGAACTAGGGGTAGAGGCCATGCGTGTTCCCGAGACATACCCCTCAGTAGCGGGTACCAATGCTGCCTCGGCCAGTCTGGAGCTATCAGGATGATCCTTGGGTGATCTTCTTTGATCTTCAGTAGCACTTTGTGCATCAAAGGAAGAGGTGGGAATGCATATGCTGTCAGGTTTTCCCAACTGAAGGATAGGGAGTCCACCTTCCAAGCAAGTGGGTATGTCCTTGTGCAGAATTTTTTCAATTGGTGGTTGTGTGGGGATGCGAACAGGTCTATTTCTGGTAGTCCCCATTTCCTTGTAATGGATTTGAAGATGTCTGGATGCAGCATCCATTCGTGGGCATCCGTGGTAGTTCTGCTTAAGATGTCTGCTAGTATATTTTCTTTTCCTGGCACAAATATGGCCTGGAGCTGAATGTTGAGGTTCAGGGCCACATTCCAGAGGTCCATTGCCATCCGGCATAGAGGATATGAATGTGTGCCTCCCTGTTTGTTGATATACCACATAACTGTGGTGTTGTCCGTCCTTATCAGCAAATGACCCTGTTGGAGAAACGGTCTGAATGTCTGAATTGCCTGCTTTACTGCCAGCATCTCTTTTTGATTTATGTGTAGGTTCAGCTGGTCTTGTGTCCATAAGCCTTGTATGCACTTGTCCACCATGTGTGCCCCCCAACCGAGGTCTGAGGCGTCCGTGGTGATAGTCTGGCTTGGGTGAGGGCTGTGGAACGGCAGTCCTTTGTTCAATTGACAGGCCTGAGCCCACCACTGGAATTCTTGCTTCAGGCATGGAATTATTGGAATTTGGGCTTCTAAGCTGTGCTTGTGCTGAGACCATAAATTCCTTAGGTACCATTGCAACTTCCTCATATGTAGTCTGGCATGTGGAATCAAAATTATGCAGGATGCCATGTAACCCAGGGCTTGCAGGACTTTCCTTGCTGTAAGCTAGTTCTGCGTTGTTAATGCCATGAAATAGAGTGGTAGTTGCTTTTGCTTTTCTGCTGTGAGAAATGCCATTTGGTTTGATGTGTCCAGTTCTGCACCCAAGAAAGTTATCCTTTGGGATGGTATCAGCCTTGACTTTTTTATGTTGACTGTGTATCCCAGGGCTTGCAATAGGTGAATAACCTTTCTCAAATCTTTTGTTAATTTGTTTTTGTTGTCCGCTTGTAACAGGCAGTCGTCCAGGTATGGATAAATTTGAATTCCCTGAAGCCTGCAATGAGCAATTATTGATGCCAGGCATTTCGTGAATACTCTGGGCGCAGTAGATAAGCCAAAAGGCAATGCTGAGAATTGATAATGCTCTGATCCTGCAAGAAATCTGAGGTATCTTCTGCAATTTGGTCGTATGGGGACGTGCAGGTATGCCTCCTTGAGATCTAGAGTTACCAGCCAAGACTCCTTGCCCAGCATGGGAAGGAGTTGCTGTAGGGTCAGCATCTTGAATTTTGGAACAATGAGATATGTGTTCAGAGCGGACAGGTCGAGAATAGGTCTCCATTGGTTTCCCTTTCTTGGTACCAGGAAAAGTCTGGAATAAAATCCTTGTCCTTGTTCCATAGACGGTACCTTTTCTATAGCTCTAATCCTTAGTAAGTGGTCTATTTGTTCTAGAGCGTTTGTCTTTTGGTTTGGTGGTAGGTTTGGCATTCCTCTCTTCCTTGGTAGAGTATGGAAGTGAAACCTGTAACCTTTGACTATTGTCTGTAAAATCCATTTGTCTCCTGTAATGTAATGCCAGTTTACTGAAAATAAGGCTAGCTTTCCGCCTAAGGGTGCTTCTAGTTGTTCCCTGGTAGGCGGTTTCAGAGCCAAGTCACTGTGATTGTCCTGTGGAAGTTGTAGTGGCTGGATCTGTGGCAGTACTTCTCTGGTTGTTAGGCTGCCACTGACGTCCCCTGTAGGCACCTCTGGATTGACCTCTGCCTCTTGGGCGCCTATTTCTGCCTCTCTGTGCTCTGGTGGTGTCTGGAAAGGACCAATTCTTGGAAGGCCAATTCCTACTAAACCTCGGAGGCTGGACCTGTAAGAAATCCTTGACTGTTTGGACAGATTTTGCTTTTTCTTCCACCTTCTTTAACACTTGCTGTGCAGGGGAGCCAAACAAACTGTGTTTTTCCATGGGAGCATCTAGTGGCTTGGACTTTACATGGTCTGGTAAGGATTGCTCTTTTAACCATGCATGCCTTCTGATCACTGTACCAGTCATAGCTGATCTAAAGGAAGCCTCCAGTGCATCATAGCCGCATTTTAAGGAATGATTACTGACCTGCTGAGTGTTATGTACCAATTCCTGAAGGGACTTACGGTCTAAAGGTTCAGGAGAGGACAGTTTTTTAGTTAGCTGATCTAATAAAAATTCCTGATACTGAATCATGTGGAATTGACAGTTTAAGGCCCTAGCCGAAAGTGTAGCAGAAGTATAAACTTTTTTACCCCATCTCTCTAATGCCCTAGATTCTCTTTCAGAGGGGAGGGGGTTTTTGGCAGAGGCAGCTGCTACAGCTTTGGGGCCCTGTGAAATAGTTTCAGGATCTGCAATAGGAGCCTTATACAAGTGATAATGTGTGTCCGGAACCCTGTAGTATCTGTCGGGCTTAGCAGCGGCCGGGGGAAGAGAGTCAGGGGCAGTACAAGCATCATTAAATGCATCATCCACAACTGTAAGTACTGGAGGAATGGCTAACGGCCTATGCTGTGGCAAATGTAAAAAGGTCCTAAGCCTTTTCCTAGAGTCTGAAAAATCCTGGCCCTGCCATTGAAATTGTTCTCTCATAGCATGCAAGGTTTCCCCAAAAGAAAATTCCTCAGGAGGAGAGGCAGAAGGAATGGAGTCTTCTGCATCAGAGTCCTCATATGGAGAATAAGGGCCTTCTGGAGGATTTGAGTTTTCTGAATCATCAGAGGAATAATCTGTAGAAACTGGCTCAGGGGGCTCTGCTCTAGGCCTCTTCTCTGGAGGGGGATGAGAGGCCCTGTCAGGGTGAGGTTGGGATCCCCTGATCAAAAAATGAGATCCTCTGCTAGGCTAAGCATTTGAGTACTAGAGCTAGGCCTGTGTGAGGGGGTTTTAGCAGGCACGGTCTTAGAAGATTTAGCTGCTTTAGCCCTAGAAAAAGCCTTAATTGACATGGATGCAGGGGGCCTAGCAGCTCCACGTGCAGGAGTAGATATATCTAAAGGGATCGTATCTGATAAATCCTGAGAACCTGCAAGAGCAGGTGGAAATTCAGTAGCAGATTCAGCCATGCTGGATGAGGCCTCGGTTGTAGGAGGTATGCTTTCGGCCGAAGGAAGAACCGAGGACTTGGTTTCAGCCGAAACCGAGACACTCGCGGTTGGCTTAACCGCGGTTTCGTCCGAAACCGTGGGCCGCGAGTGTCGGTCCTTTTCCTTACGCTTTTTAGCTAATTGTGAAGTCGGAGTCTCCGACGGCATGTTGTAAGCAAAAGCGGAGCCGAAAAACTCCTCTGCAAACTCCGACCGACGTCTAAGTGTCCGTCGGTTGAAAGAAGCACAGGCTAGACAAGCTGCTACGTCGTGGTCTGGGCCTAAGCAAGGAAGGCAGTAAGAGTGGAAATCTTTATGAGGTATTTGTTTCCCACAAGTTAAACAGTTATTCACTTTTTCTGACATCGGCTGAGGCAAGAAAGAGTCCCCAACGGGGTACTTAGCTTTTTAGAAGTCTTCGGTAGTAGCAATCTCTGGTTCTGACCAACCGGCACTTGTGAACAGCTTCTGCTTCGGGCACCACGCGGCAAGAAAGACTGGGGAAAATGGCGTCGGCTGATGCCTTTATATCCAATTGACAGCAGCTATGACGTCGGGTGAAGTGCGACATCAGCCGAGGCCAGACCCAGACTTTGGAATCCGGCCGACCGAAGGGCTGCCTGAGGCAGGACAACCCATTTGTTAGGACTGCAGATGCATCCTTGAAGGACATCAGCAGGATACTTAATCAGGAAAGCAGTCGCTTTTTTTCAGTTCTCTGTAGCCAGGAAGACTCAACAGGACCACGTGGAGCTGTGTCTGAGCAATATGGCTTCAAAAAAATTCAACCCAGACTGTGCTTTTCATATAACAATGTATCCACCGGTCTGGTTAAAGATAAAGGTGTTATTGAATTCGATTACTTAAGAGTGGTGTTGGGTTGGAGAGACACTGAGCACTTCATTGGGACTGTAGCAGGGTGGTTGCAGTTTTTGGTTATGGTAAACTTTATCAAACTGCTTGCTACACATGCCACAAACAGTTGCTACAGTTTATACTCTACATGCACAAAGCACTATGGCACTCTTATTTTAGTTTCTTTAAAAAAAAATCTTCTGTTTAAACTGTAGCAAACAGTTGCTAAAGTTTATACCTTGCCTGCACAGAGTACTACAGCACTTGGGTTTTAGTTAAAAAAATGTGTTTACGTTCAAACTGTAGCAAACTCCTTGCTATGATGTAGCAAGAAGTTGCTGCAGTTTAGATCACACACAAAGTGATACAGTGCCCAGATCTGACTGCAAATAAAAGCTGTTATTGCATTAAAGAGTGATCAGGGTGGGCTAACTGCACCCCCTAACAGTTTGCACCTAGGGAAGTTGCTCCTCTCACCCCACCCTAGCTATGCTACTGAAAAAATATGCCTGAGTTTTTTTTTCTTCTTTTCTAAATTTCTAAAGAAGTAGACAAACTTTTGCCAATCGAAAGCTCCCAGGACTGACAAGCATGGATCTCTCTTGCCTGCCAAAGGCTCTCCAGCAGTTGCAGAAGACAGAACTAACCACCGGTCCGTAGCGGCTGTAGGAACTACACAAGACAGAGCCAATGAAAAAGAAGAATGGTCTAAAGAACCAGAAATGGTCATATCAGATTTGCCCATCTGAGGCTGACTCACTTCTACAGCATGCTGTTGTGTCAAAGGCTATTTATTAATTTTCTTCTTTTTGTGGTTGGTAGAAGGAAGAACTGAGGAACTTATGGGTTTGTTCCATGATAAAGCCGAAAAAGGTGCCTGATTCCTGGGGTAGCCTAGTAGCAGTAGTTGGTAAAATGGATAAGCAGTAGAAATTCACTTTTTCTACCAAAACACCAGTAAAAAGCACTTTAAATAATTACCCCAGCCCCTAACAGTACAACAACACAACTTTTGTACTTCAGAAAAATTAGTTTTAATAACTTTTTTCCACAAAAGTAAAAATGAACACTCTTGTTTAAAAACTATTAAAATTTACTTGACAGTAAAAAAAAAAACGTTTTCCTATCTAAAAATGATATTTTCATAGAAAATGTTTAGTTTCTGTTATAAAAAGCAGGAGTGAAAGTTTTTAAGCCCAAGGGGAACTTATCTGCCCAGCAATGGAAAGCAAGAGATGATGTCCAACATGCACAGTTGGAATACAGATGGAAAGTGCAGAATGTTACCAAACCTTTGGACATTATGGATATATGTACTGGCTGTTGGAATGCTTTTGTTGATTTAAATATGGAAAATAATAAATTTGTATAAATTCCTAATGTTATTCATGTGCAACAATGTACAGGGACTGTTTTATGGTGGACAGTCAAAAATTGTTACCAATGTAGGGCAAAAGGATTCCTTGTTAATGCCTTTGCAAAACAGTAATAAACAAACAGGGACAGTTCTTTGTTGATTTAATGGGGGGGCTGAAACACTGTACATGTTGTTGTTGTTGTGTCTTTCTGCTTATCCTGGTTAGGGGTCGCCACAGAGGAACTCCGGTGCGCTAATGTCTGGTAGTGGATTTTTACGTGCCGAGTTACCAGCCCTGACGCACAACCTTCAATGAAGGCACGCCCATTTACGCATGCCTCCACACAGAAGACGCTCTAGCTGAGAATCGAATGGGACAACATCTTACTGTGAGGTGACAACGCTACCGCAGCACCCCTACCACGGGTGGCTGAAACACTGTACATAATCCTAAAATATTCTGGTGATAAAGTATTCTGAACTCAAAACAGGCCCCAAAAATTATGGTGGCAAAGGGAATTAAAACTTAAAAAGAATAAAGGAAGTAATGCACATCTGATTTAGGGATCAAAAAGCAAATGTGGTATTAATGAGGACGTGATGGTAAGTGACATATATGACTTATTACAAGATGAGGGTGAGGAAACAGAAAGACAGGTAACAACAGAGAATGAAACTTGTGAGACTATTAATAAAAGAAAAACAAAACAAAAATATAAGAAAATTAAAATGTAATGACAATGTGCTACAAAACTACCAACTTTAAAATGAGAACAGTTTAAAATATAACTTGATTTGGCAAATTATAGTAAAATGTACAAAAAGCTCAGTACGAAGATATGTTTTTGTAGGATTGCAAATTTTTAAAGGGATGAGTTAAGAAAATATACATATTTAAAAGGGGGAATAAAATCCTACGGAGCATAGGAAAAGATGACCATACTAGATTAACTACTGTTTAACAGCAATAGAGATATTTGTATTTTGGATAATATTACAGTATAATCTGAAAGAAAACTGTGGTAGATTGCAGAGAAGCAGAAATATGTCTTAATAGTAATATATGTTCAATAAATCTCAAATGAATTGAAATAGCTTTTTGAACGAATAGAACTATATTGTCCAATCAGTGCAGGTACTAATGTAACAAAATATTTTAACTGTATTTTTTTAACCGGAACAGGAAATTTCGGAATAACAGAAATACCTTTAAAAATTAGTTTAGAGACATGTATTGCAGGATGATGAGGTCAATGATACCATTACTTACCAAAATAACATTTCAGAATGAATACTGACCATATTTTGTACAATGGACCTGAGTGGCTTAACTTGAAGGAATCAATAATACTGGATTTTCAGATCATAAGGGCTATGTCTGAAGTAGAGAAAAAAGAAACATTAAAAAAGAGGTGTAGCAATAAAATTGATGAATAAAGAATTCTGGAGAACGGCAAAAAACATAACTGAATATCTAGGTCAAGATAATTTGCTAATCAGAGCTTCTACAAAGACTTAAACTCTTTCTGAGAGACATTTAAAGAAATCCTAATAAATGACTCTAGGAGGTGGCTAACAGAGAACCATAAGAAAAGAAAATATATTTTACTTACTACTCCCCATGTTATAAAACTTGGTAGTGAATTGACTTCTTTCTTATTTTCAATTCCTTATTTAGCCCAGAACTCTGAAGATCATTCCAAAATCGAGCTTAGTCTGAATTTAGACAAAAGTTTGATTCCTCCAAAGTAGTTAAAAACTGGTATTTAAATAATAATCTTCTAGTACATGATGAGATTAAGAAGGATTTAATAAATATGTTAACAAAATTATATGAAAACTATAAAAAAAAGAAAAAAATAAAGTTAGACATTCTCTAGGCTACATTTAAAACATAAATTAGGGGCTATCTTATTAGCAAAGCCTCTTTTTATAAAAAGTAATAAAATGAACAAGCATAGCAACCTGTCTAGTTCCAACCTCACCACAATGACTGCTGAGAAAAAAAAAACAGAGAAACTAGTGGTCTTAAAACTTTGTTGATGAGCTCATCAGAATAATTCCCAAAAATCTTGAAACCCTTGTAGTATTTCAAAGCAACAAGCCTTTATTCATCACAGACAAGCAATTCTCAGTAATAAAATCAGCTCATCAACGAAGTTTTAAGACCACTAGTTTCTCTTTTTTTATAAAAAGTAAAGTACACAATATAAAAACAACTTAAAAACAAAAATAAACAACTTATCTCTTCTATAACTGCATAACCCAACTACGGCAAATGAAGCCCAAATAAAATATTTGCAACAAGATTTGCTAATTTCATAGTAAACAGCTTTATGCATATGAAAGCAAAACCTTAGCATTATACTCAGAATGGCCCAAACACTTTCCAAAATTTTAGCAATAAAAAAATAAAAAATCATAAATCTCAAAGTATTATAAAAGAAATACATATTAATAATAATAAGATAACCTCATGATATCCTTAAGGCCTTCCAAGAAGGTTATTTCCAACTCTGTAATAATATTTCTGAACCCAAATAAACTACTGACTTTGAAAAACATCTTAACTATTTAACTTTCCAGCATTAACAAATCAATGCCAAAATATTTTAGCTACTCTTACTTCATCAAAGGAAATATAAAACAGGATTAATTTATTAAAATCCCAAATTCATTATCATTTTCTTCATTATATATTAGACAATGGCATCTCAGACCCTTATTTCAATTTATCTACGAATATATTAATTCTAAAACTTAACAAGATTCCCGTACACATTTTGAATTACAGACCCATAGCTTTATTAAATATTGATATCAAAATATGAACAGCCATATTAACCAACCAATTAAAAAACATTCTCCATAATATTACATCCCCATATTAACAAGGCTTCATTAAGTACAGACAAATGACAGACTAAACACTAAATTTATATACATTACCAAACTTAAAATTACAAATTAAGACCTCCTAATTTGCTTTCTCAACTGATGCTTCCAAAGCATTTGATAGAATATTCAATTCTTGTTTACAGTCCTAAATAAAGTTAACGTTCCTGAGGCCTTTATTTAAAAACTATATATCTTAATTTGTGCACACAATTGTAGATAAATAAATTAATATCATAACCTACCCACCTGTGTAATGCAATATGACAGGGATGTCCCCTTTCTCCATATTTGTTTAATCTCTACATAAAGCCACTATTCTAACATATTATACAAAGAACAAATTATCACTGAGTCTACATTGGGCCTTTATATGGCATAACCATTCCATGCCATGGGAAAGTCTTTGTAGTTCCGATGGTTTGAAAAAGTGTGGATTTGACAGTGAGAGTGTCGATGAAGTGCAATTCGATGTTCTGCGATTTGAATGATATCAGGTAGATCCATCTCTCTCTCTCTCTCTCTATATATATATATATATATATATATATATATATATATATATATATATATATATATATATATATATATATATATAAGTTAACTATCAAAATGTCGAAAGTTAAAATAAAATTTGTACGTAATAGCAAAGTGTTTCGCCGAAAGTACACATTTCCGTATGTACCTAATGTCGAAAACAGCTGTGAATTGTCCCACCCTTCCCTTAACTCCCTACCTAACTAGCCTAAACTCACATTTATAGGGCAAGCCCCTGCATTTCTGAGGGGATGTTCCCCCCACACCCCCCCTAACTTAATATTCCAACTCTGAGATTGCACTACAGTGAGGAAAGGAATGTATTTCCCTAACCGCACTGTACCGCGATCCCCTTACATGAGCGAATGTTATAATTGAGAATGCACAGTCCATTCGCAATAATAACGGTCGCTCACATAACCTGCCGAACTACGAAGTATTCAAACATATGTTGTTCGAATACCTCATAGCCGTGCAATTGCACGGCGAAATTGTGATAGTAAACCATATATATATTTATATATATATATATATATATATACACATATATATATATATATATATATATATATATATACATATATATATATGGGTCTACTTTAGAACACCGACACGCCAGTTCGCCGACACACAAACAACCGACAACACACAATACCGACAACGCAAAACACCGAACACCATTACACCGACACACTACACGTAAACAACACATTACACTACATTACATATCCACTAGCCCCAACCCAAACCCTAACCCTAAGGTCCGACACTACCGCACACTTACCCTACCTGCACCCTAACCCTAACTCACTAAACCCACCCCTAACCCTAAGGTCCGACAGTACCAGACACTTACCCTACCTGCACCCTATTCCTAACTTACTTAACCCACCCTAAAACATAAACCCGTCACTAACACACACTTACATTACCCAAACCCTAACTCCGACACTACCGCACACTCACCTTTCACACA